>NW_005871594.1:213694-244137 GCF_000147115.1 Myotis lucifugus | reverse complement strand
TGGGCTCAGCCAGGCCCGCCCGGAACCGCCGGGGGTCGGGGCCGCGGGACGCTACGCCCTGATTGGCTGGGAGCGGGCGAGCGGAGAGAAGGCGGAGGGAAGGCGGGGCGGGGAAGGGGCTCGGAAGCGAGGGAAGCAGGCGGAGGGGGAGGGCTGGTCCGGGGGAAGGGGCAGGGGAAGGAGGCGAGGAGGAGGGAGAAGGGAAGACGCGAAGAAGAAAAGAAAGGGAGGGCGGGCGCAGGAAGGAGGAGCACAGTGAGAAAGTGAAAAGGGGCGCCGTGGAGTTTCCGGCTCCCCCTCGGGAGTCAGCTTTTCCTGGTGGGGGGCGCAGAAGTCATGGGAGACTCGCAGGCAGGGACCGGGCGGTTCCCAAGTAACTGGCAAACGGGGATCCTGGCTGAAGGAATCTGTGTAGAACTCAGTGGGCTGGTACCCCGATCGGGGCTTTCCCGTGCCCGCCCCGCCCTCATGCCCCCTAAAATCGCTGTGTCCCATTCTTAGAAGAGGCGGTCACTGTGGTTGCAAACTGAACCCAAGATTTGCCGCGGGAGGCATCGCCCACAGGGAGAGATAAGACTTGACAGTAGTGCAAGGGGCGTGGGTTTGTTTCACTTGCACCAGTTTGACTGTTCATGCACAATGCTCCTTCTCCGGCCTTTCGGTATCTTAAATTGTCTCTGGAACAACGTGAAGTACAAATAAATAAAATACACTCCTTTTTCTAAACTAGAATTTGGTACATTGACCACACCCGACATTCTTGGCGGCTGCTATCGCAATCCAAGCCAAACTGTTAATGGTCCCTTCAGAACTGTGCTTCTTGTGATGATGCCTGAACATTTTCATCGTCCTGCTTGGGCCTTTCTAAAGCTTATGTCTGCCTAAGCGCTGTTTTAACTTCTGCTCCACTTTTATAGCAGACTTCCTTTTTTTTTTTTTTTTTAATATCCTAGGTCAGTTTTTGCTTAGCATTAAACAAAATTTTAAGTGAAATACCCAAGAAGGAACCTCTCTGCAGTTTGGAATTTGCATTTAAATATATTTTCATACACTGCTGGTGGGAGTGTAAATTGGTTCAATCTTTTTGCAAAGCACTTTGGCAATGAGGTTCAAGAACCTTTATAAATGTTCACACTCTTTGACTTGGGATTATTTCATATATGGGAATCTATCCCACAGAAATAATCCAAAATGCAGACAGAGATGTTGGTCCTTATATTCATTTGATGATCAGATAAAAATGAGGGCTCAACAAACCAACCAACCCGTATACCTAAAGCAGAGAAATATTTTGTGAGCTAAAAGTCTGCTATATTAAATTTATCCTGATGAATTAGTGTTGTCCTGGATAGTCACGAACATTCAAGAGCCTCCATGTGGCTGTTTTCCGGAGTTTGCACAGGTTGCTCTGACATTCAGGCACTATGTCACACAGCCTTCTATCTTATTCTCAGCTGAGTATTCCTGTAGGCAGACATCACTTCCCTGGAGGAGAGAAGCCGCATGCTGAATATCTTCAAAGGGATTGCTTTGTCCTGATTTTTGCTCTAGAAATTGCTGAAACCAAGACTTCTGGGATGTCTATTAAACAGATGGTAGGCACCCAAGTGATGAGTGCTTTCTGATGAGCACTGTGGAGTTGGCGGTAGGGAGAGAGAGCAATCTCACTGAGATTCGCAGCCATGGATGTTCTCCATTCTGCTGTTAGCTGAGAGCAGGGAACAAACTCTGGCATCTAGTTCCGAGCTTGGCCTCTGTCTTCCATCCTGTACCAGCTATATGACCTTAAACTTCCGTGTAGCTCGGTTTCTCCTGTAAAATTCGGCCATAACAATGATCCAAACTCTGTGGGGGCTCTTTACGTCGAGCTTCACTTATCTAAACTTATGGTGAGGCCTAATCCACTTAAAACCTTCCACAGAAAGTGCCTTCTTGGTGTGTGTGCACTTTTCTATTATTTATAACATCTTTTTTTTTTAAATATATTTTTATTGATTTCAGAGAGGAAGGGAGAAGGAGAGTTAGAAACATCAATGATGAGAGAGAATCATTGATTGGTTGCCTCCTGCACGCCCCCCACTGGGGATCAAGCCCGCAACCCAGGCATGTGCCCTTGGCCGGAATCGAACCTGAGACCCTTCAGTCTGCAGGCTGATGCTCTATCCACTGATCCAAGCTAGCTAGGGCTATTTATAACATCTTTATTGAGATATAATTCATGTGCCATATATTTCATCAATTTAAAGTGTACATTTCGATGGTTTTTAGTATATGCAGAATCTGTCACTTTCAGATCATTTCATCACCCCAAAAAGAAATCCCATCCTATTAGCAGTCACTCCCCACTTCCTACCAACACCCAGCCCTAATCTAGTTTTGTCTCTATAGATCTGCCTAGTCTGGACATTTTGTCTAAACAGAATCCTATGTGGTCTTTTGTGACTGGTTATAATGTTTACAGCATAATGTTTTCAAGGTTCATCCATTTTGCAGCATCGATCAGTCCTTCATTCCTTTTCGTGGCTGAATAATATTCCGCTGTGTGGCTAGACTACATTTTGTTTACCCATTCATCAGCTGATGGGCATTTGGGCTGTTTCTACCTTTTCACTATTGTGAATAGTGCTGTTATAAACATTTGTGTACAAATTTTTGTTTGAACAGCTGCTTCCAATTCTTTTGGGAGTAGAATTGATGGGTCATATGGTAATTCAATGTTTAATTTATGGAAAAAACCACCAAACTGTTTTCCACAGGAGCTATATCACTTTTCCTTTCCAATAGCAATATATGAGGGTTCCAATTTCTCCATATTTTCTTTTTTTTTCCTCTCCGTATTTTCGAAAACGCTTGATATTTTCTGAATTGTTATTATTGCTGCTATGGCCACCTTGTTGAGTATGCAGTGGTACTTCACTGTGGTGTTGATTTGCATTTCCTAGTGACTAATGATGTTGGGCATCTGTACATGTGCTTGTTGGCCTTTTGCATATCTTCTTTGGGGAAATGTCTATTTAAGTCCCTTTGACCATTTCTAATTGGCTTTTCTTTTTTTGTTTTGTTGTAAGAGTTAGGTGTAGGTCTTTATAGATGTCCTTTATTAGACTGAGGAATTTCTCTTTCCTAGTTTATTGAGTTGTTTTTAAAAAATCAAGAATGGATTTGGATTTTGCCAATGCCTTTTTGCATCAAGAAGATGAAATGTTCTGAAAAATGACTGACTGTGCATATACTAAGGTGATATGGCCTTTTCATTTTAGTTTGTTATTATGATGAATTACACTGACGGATTTTCAAATATTAAACTAATCTTGAATTCCTTGGATAAATCTGACTTGACCATGTTTGTCCTTTTTAATACGCTTTTGCATTCAATTTGCCAAAAATTTGTTCAGAATGTTTGCATCTACATCTATGGGGGATATTTGTCTATAGTTGTTTTTCTTTTTCTTTCTTTTTTTTTTTAAATATATTTTATTGATTTTTTACAGAGAGGAAGGAGAGGGATAGAGAGTTAGAAACATCGATGAGAGAGAAACATCGATCAGCTGCCTCCTGCACGCCCCCCAGTGGGGATGTGCCTGCAACCAAGGTACATGCCCTTGACCGGAATCGAACCCGGGACCCTTGAGTCCACAGGCCGACGCTCTATCCACTGAGCCAAACCGGTTCTGGCTATAGTTGTTTTTCTTTAAAATTCTTTCTTTGGTTTTGATATTTCAATTTCATGGGAGGGAAAAGGAACTCTGAAGTACAGACGGTGGCTGACTAAGAAGCAGCCATGCCGCAGGGCTGAGACGGGACACCAAGGGAGAGGTGCCTCTAGGGCAGTGATGGCGAACCTATGACACATGTGTCAGAGGTGACACGCGAACTCATTTTTTTGGTTGATTTTTCTTTGTTAAATGGCATTTAAATATATAAAATAAATATCAAAAATATAAATCTTTGTCTTACTATGGTTGCAAATATCAAAAAATTTCTATATGTGACACGGCACCAGAGTTAAGTTAGGGTTTTTCAAAATGCTGACACGCCGAGCTCAAAAGGTTCGCCATCACTGCTCTAGGGCAAGCATGTCAAACTCGGGCCCGTGGACCACATTTGGCCCACAACAAATATTTCTGCGGGCCAGCCAATATAACGGTATCTAAGAAACGTTTTAATAAAAATTTTGTAACTTAATTTTTACAATACCTTGTTATACATAATTATTAACGAACTACAACATTTGCTAATGACTGATTACTATAATCGTGTTGCATTCATTTCCCTTACGCACAGGCACACCATTTCTCTCCACTAATACCAGCAGCAAATATTTTAGCAGCCGATGGCCACGTCATTAGTCTTGGACTGACTTGTTTAGTGTGCACAACAGGAAATATTTCGCTTTCGGAGAACAAGAAAAAGAAGTTTATTTGTGTTACACTTATTAATTTGTGCAGTTATTCAGTGTCTGTTAAGTGAATATTGAAGAAAAAATACTGTTATTAAAATGTTCTATTATTTTATGTTAATGATTACTCATTTATTTCAGCCCTTTGTATTCAGCACGTCTCTATCGAAACAAACCTACGTTTCTATGAAAATTGAAGCTTCTGTGTTGTTTTTATTGCGGCCCACATACACTTAAACCTTGTTTATTTGGCCTATGTTAGCCTTTGAGTTTGACATGCTTGCTCTAGAGTTAAGAGCCAGACCTCTTCATAGAGGACATGGCCCTGCTTTGGTGAACAGCAGCGAGACATCAGTGAAATGGCTGGAAATCCATCCTGTAGGGTGCTGGAGAGATATCATGGGCGGTGTCTCACCAGAGCTATTATGCCATAAAGCTACCTGAGGGGCTCTGGGCCTTGGAGAAGCCGCTGCAGGAGCCTGCAGCTAGGGCAGCCCTGTATCCTGAAGTTGCTCCCCAAGAGAAGCTGTCCGTGCTGCAGAAGCTGGGCAATGGGCAGGCTGCACACAGCCCAGGAGCCTGGCCCTGGAGGGGCTCCCCATGCTGTGGGAGCCTACCGAGCCAGCAAATGGGAATTCCTCCTGCAGTGTCTCACCAGTGCCCTCTACTGTCAAAGCTAAACATGGTGCCAACCGGCCAAGGCACAATATTTAAAGGGCCCATGTCCATTTTCACAGCGCAGGCAATGAAGACTGGGATCTGAAGGAAGCCCTGGAGTGGGAAAATCATCATTTGTCAACCACAGTAGTTGCTATGGACTGAATGCTTCTGCCCCTCCCCCCATTCCTATGTTGAAACTCTAACGTGATAGTATTTGGAGATGGTGCTGCTGGGAGGTAATTGGGTCATGAGAGTGGAGCTCCCGTGATGTTATTAGTGCCCTTATAAGAGGAAGAGAGCCTGTCCTCCCTCCTTCCCTCCCTCCCTCCTGTGAGAATACAAAGAGAAAAGGATTCTTACCAGAACCTGACCATGCTGGCACCCTGATCTCAGATTTCCAGCCTCCAGAAGTAGAAATAAATGTTTGCTGTTTAAACCACTCAGTCTATGATATTCTGTTGTAGCAGCCTGATCCAATACATTAGTAAAGACTGGTTCAGGCAAAAATCCCCAATGAATGTGAAATATATGAAGAAATTCTGATGAGGAGTAAATGGATATTTGCATTATCTTAAACTATCACTCCCTAGACACTGCAAGCAGAAAATAGTAACAAAGGAAAGAATGCACAATACCTTGACCAAATGACCAAGTGGACATTGTTTGACTCCAAATGGGATTCCTTGAGAATGACAATGCTTCTTCTGTAGAACTCTGACTGGAGATGAATGGAATCATGAGGAAATGTCAGTCAAATACAAATGGAGGACATATGATCATAAAAAGAGGGAGGCTATATTTAAAAAAAAAAAATCAATGTCATTAAAGCCAAAGAACAGCTGAGAAACTGCTCCAGATTACAGGAGACCAAAGAGACATGATTCTATAAAGGACATTATTGGGCCAATTGATAAAATTAGAATATGAATGATAGAGTAGATAAAATTATCAATGTCCAATTTCCTGCAGTGAAAAATTGCTCTGTGATGATAAAAGAACGTTTTTATTCTTAGGTAAAACACAGTGGTGGATTTAGGTGCAAAAACATATGATATAGCCCTGGCCGGGTGGCTCAGTTGGCCAGAGCGTCCCATGCACCAAAAGTTTTGGAGTCTGATTCCTGATCAGGTTGTGGGTTCCATCCCCAGATGGGAGGCAACCGATAGATGTTTCCCTTTCACATCGATGTTTCTCTCTTCCTTCCTTCCTCTAAAAATCAAGAGAACATATCCTCAGGTGAGGATTAAAAAAAAAAAGATACGGAACACATAACTTCCTTTCAAATGTTTCAGGAAAAATTACATATAAGGAGGGCAAATGATAAAGGAAATGGGGCAAATGTTAACAACAGGCACATCCACGTAAAGATGCTCTTCGGCCTTCTCTTGCAACTTTTCTACATGTTTGAAAATCATTTCCAAGTAACTGGTGGTTCCCACGTGTCTTCGGGTCAGCTGGGGCCAAGTCGACTTCACTCCTGGCTGGGGGCCGAGCCAAGGGTTGTCTCGGACGTCTCTCATTCTCCTCCGAGCAACATGCTAAACAGGTACGTTCTTTTCATGGCCAAGGCAGTGGTGCAAGAAGGCAGCCAACTGCACAAGCACAGGCTGAGCCCTCTGCTTGCGTCACGTTTGGCACCAGGACTCAGCCGGTAGGATTCCGGTGGAGCCCACGCCATCCCCCATTCCAGGCGGTCCTGACGGCCAGGCGTGAGCCAATCAGCGTGATTCCAAACACATGATGGGTTTAGGATGTGGTACGTGACCAATCATGGTCAGAGTCAGGGCCTTTTTTTTTTTTTACTTTTTTAGAAGAAATTATCTTTTTTTTTTCTTTTTCTGAGCATGAATTGGAGGGGGGTGTTGTAAATTTGGAGCTTTTGAGAGCCCTCCAGGAGGGGAAAATTGGGGCCACTCTGCAAAAGGAGGGAGCCTACCCAGAGGGGAAGTCAGCGCGGAGGGAAATACAGCTGAGGAAGAGGAAACAACCAAGCCCCGAGAATCATCGGAGCTGGACCCAGCGATCCCTGCACCTGCTCCCTGGGAATGTCCAGTTCCATAAACCAATACTTTTCCATGGTCATCCCTGCAGGCCGGTCTGAGTTGGGTGTCTCTGGCTTGAGGGGGTGGGAAGCAGGTTTTATTTGATTTTGCCTCCCGAGAGCCTATAGCACAATGCTCGGCGACCAGGGAGGAACCGTGAGCCGTGAAGGGGCTCAGCCTGTAGGCCCGGCAGGTGCGGCCTGACTGTGGGGCTTCAAGCAGCAGCCACGCGAGCATCCGCGCCAGAGCTACAGGGGGTGGAGCGTGCCATTTCTGCTGCATTTAAAGCAAGGAGTGCTGACCGCTGTACCCTCACCTCACAGCCCACCAGCTGAAAATAACATTCCCGGGGGGCGGAGGGAAGGGAGGAGGGTATTCTGTGATACTTTCAACAGTAAAGATTTAAAAAAAATACCTTCTGACGACAGGAAGACGGAGCCAGAACTGCTCCCTCTACGGATACCTGAGAGATGGGGCCTCCGTTTGGTTAGTCACCGGAAACGCCGCCCCACCCAAAACTGCGCCCCGCAGAGGACTGTGCCCACGAGGCCAGACTGCCAGGCAGAGGACTTCCTCTTCCTCAAAATGGCCGGCCAAGCGCCCGAGGTGGTGTCTCATTGGCTTGGCTTTGAGCCAATGGGAGCCGGCAGTCTGGGCTGTCCTGATTGGCCAGGCCTGGGTCATGTGCCTATTGCTGTAGCCAATGAGCGAAGCCCGTCCCTTTCCAATCACGAGGATGAAGGGGAAGGGGAAATTGGTTCCCCTAATTTAGTTTCAGCTGCCGGGAACCCACTTTCCTTTCTTCATTTAATTTTAGAAAATGAAGAAAGGAAAGTGGGTTCCCGGCAGCTGAAACGCACAATGTCCACGCCATTCAAACATGATAATTGGGCCGGCCGGCGTGGCCCACTGATTGAGCTTCCACCTAAGAACCAGGAGGTCACGGTTTGATTGATTCCGGGTCAGGGCACATGCCCAGGTTGCGGGCTCGATCCCCAGTAGGGGGCGTGCAGGAGGCTGCCCATCACTGGTTCTCATCATGGATGTTTCTCTCTCTCCCTCTCCCAACCTCTCTGAAATCAATAAAAATATATTAAGAAAACCACAAACAACCATGATAATTTGTGTGGGTAATTATATCAATAACAACAACAAAATAATGATAGTTACCACCAACGGAGTGTTTACTATGTGCTAGCACTGTGCTAATGGCTCCACATCTATCAACTCATTTAATCCTTACACCAACCCTGTGAGGCAGGTGCTATTATTCTCACTTTAGAGGTGAGGATTCAGTTCTGTCTAAACCCAAATTAATTACCATGCTACATTGTCTCACATGAAGAAAACAGCCACATACTAGAGTATTTGTTTGGTGTTTTTTTTCTTCGCCTCCCACCACCCTAACTGGGTGGGCGCATTCAGACAGCTGACACTGTAGTAATACACCCCACCCCCATCTTTACCACATACTCAGGAGACGGAAAAGCAACAGATCCCTTGCCCACAGGGGTGCCAGCCTGGTGGGGAGACAGACACATAAACACAAGATTACTGTGCAATGTGGTAAGTGTTATAGCAACATTCTCTATAAAGAATTCTTGCTTTTGTTTCCTTCCACACAAAGGGTTTAAAACATCTTATTATAATTCAGTCGTGTCTTGAAAAGAGGCTCAGTGAGTGGTAGGCAGTTAGACAGCGTGAGCATAGCAAGGACAACAGGCCAGGTATGGAAGGTCACCAGGGTGAAAAGCCCTGCGTACCTAGCAATGCACAAAACTGGGCTGGAACCTCGCTCCCAGGGTGACCTCTCCTCCCCTAGCATATCCCTGGTCATGCTTATACCCCGTGATCTTTCCTATGGACGGTCATGTGGTTCAGACCCTCCACTGACCTTTCCTCCCCTGCCATGTTGCTAGTCATTCAGGTTATACCCCTTTAAAGGGGATATGAACAAGGGGACCGGGCAGAACATAGCCCTTAGCATTAAGCCCCCAGGACGTGAGGCTCTGACCAGAATCAAATACATCTAGGTCCCAATTGTGTTTCAGCTCCAGCCCCAGAAAAACTCTCTCCTCCCCTCTCCTCTCCTCTCCTCTCCTCTCCTCTCCTCTCCTCTCCTCTCCTCTCCTCTCCTCTCCTCTCCTCTCCCCTCCCCTCCCCTCCCCTCCCCTCCCCTCCCCTCCCCTCGTATCCTCTCCTCTCCTCTGCTCTCCTCTCCTCTCCTCTCCTCTCCTCTCCTCTCCTCTGGTTTTCTCCGTCCCCCCCCCCCCCGTCCCCCCGCCCCTGCCTGTCTCTCACCTTTCTAAATAAACTTCTCTTATAGTTTGAGTCTGGGCTCTGAATTCTTTCTTAGCCAGAACTCAAGTACTGAGGTTGCTGAACTGAGGTCCGGTCTGACTCCATCGTTCTAATACCTGATGCCGTTATCACTGCCAACAAAAGAATTTTAATTAAAGTCAAAATTATCTCTAGCATTATTAAAGCATTATGAGATCCTGAAAAGGGTAATCAAATGGGGTGGTCCTGTTGAGATTTCACTTTGCAGTTATGGAAAGGTACTGCTTCCCAGCGTCCAGAGTGCCGTAATTACCCTTCCACATTTCTCCCGTCACGGCTAGTCTACGTTTGGGTTAAATTGTCTCATGCCCCCTAGACCTAACAAAAGCATTCAAATTAATCCAGTGTGGGAAAGGCGATTTGGGTGGTATTTTCAGATGCATGAAATGACATCAAATTACAGTGTACAAGTTAGTACCATTTTTTGTACTGTAATTCTTTTCCTTTTAGAACTATAAAATCTCAGTTTGGTGTTAGCTTGTCTTTGACACCTCCTTAACACATGCTACTCTTCGAGAGAGAGAGAGAGAGAGAGAGAGAGAGAGAGAGAGAGAGAGAGAGAGAGAGAGAACTCAAGGTCAGAACTTTCCATAGGTAACTAACTGGACCTCGCTGGAACTCAGTGACACCATTTCACTTCCACTCATTACTTTTAGAGTTACTTACTAATAATGGAAAACTATACAGCTTTTCAATTTATTGTCAGGATAGAATGATTCCCTTCAAAGAAATATATTTAACTTTTGAGTTCATCTATTTATTTATTTTTAATATATGTTTATTGATTTCAGAGAGGGAGGGAGAGGGAGAGAGAGAGATAGAAACATCCATGATAAGAGAGAATCATTTATCAGCTGCCTTCTGCACGCCCCACACTGGGGATCAAGCCTGCTACCTGGGCATGTGTCCTGACCAGAAATCAAACCATGACCTCCTGGTTTATACGTGGACACTCAATCACTGAGCCGCGCTGGCTGGGCTGAGTTAATCAACTTAAAGTAAAATATTAAGTAAATGCTGAAACAGGTGGGATGTGGGCATGGCAACATTTGCGAGGGTGCTCCTCACACAGCGCAGGTTTGGGGAACACTGCCCTCACCTTGTGGGTCCCCTATTTTGGGCCTTTCAGGAAGCTTTTCCTAATCCTCACCCTGGAGGCCAGTTTCCCTTCCAGCATTTTGTGTAGCTGCTCTCTTAGGTTTCTCCCCAGTTCCCTGCAGTTGTTTGCAGGTCAGCCCTCTTGGCTAGACGACACTTCTCTTAGTCCTATCTCCATCCTCAGCTCCCAGCACCAAGCCTGGCCCAGAGCAGGCCCCAGGATTCCAGGGGTCGTTCCCGGGCTCTCACGCATGAAGATGGTTTCAGGACGTCCATACAGGCTCTAGACTCAGTCATCTTGTGCCAAGGCAGTTCTGTCCCTTGGAAGTCTCCCTGTCGTGGGTCTGCTGGGGGCCACAGGGATGCCTGCGCAGGCACCTCAGCCAGGGCACGTTGGATTCATAACTGACTGGAGTGGTGAGTGTGTGTGTTCTTTGCTGATGTTACTGACTCACTGTTGGAGGTGATGGGCGGGCTTTGGCTCTGCAGGGAACATACTGCTCCTCTAGGCCCGTGGTCGGCAAACCGCGGCTCACGAGCCACATGCGGATCTTTGGCCCCTTGAGTGTGGCTCTTCCACAAAATACCACGTGCGGGCACGCACGTACAGTGGGATTGAAACTTCATGGCCCATGCTCAGAAGTCGGTATTTTGTGGAAGAGCCAGTATTTTGTGGAAGAGCCACAATGAAGGGGCCAAAGAACCGCATGTGGCTTGTGAGCCGCAGGTTGCCGACCACTGCTCTAGGCTGAAGGAGAGCAGTCTGAGAGGACGCTAGCTCTCTTCTTCCTGCCACCAAAGCCACTTGCTAGCCTACCACAGGGCAGCTGTTGTTCAGCCCACACAGAAGGACATTTTAGTTATTGTTGGACGATCCAGCTTTCAACGATGAGTGAGAAGCACAGAGGTGGGAACCCTTACCCTTTTCCCTAAACTCGGGCCTGTGAGTGGGTGAGGATAGGCAGCGGATGGTGAGGTAGCACCTGAATGCCACTTGGTCTTACATGAGTCCCAGGTCCTGATGCTAAATATTGGATGTGCACTGTGGGAATTCAGGTGTTTCCTTCCCACCCCACCCCACCCCACCCCCAAACTGGTACTCCTTAGCTGAAAAATGAACAAGTTGTTTTCTTTAAAAAAAAACAAAACATTTTTTCATTGATTTCAGAGAGGAAGAGAGAAGGAGAAAGAGATAGAAACATCAATGATGAGAGAGAATCATTGATCGGCTGCCTCCTGCTCACCCCACACTGGGGATCGAGCCCACAACCCGGGAAAAGGCCAAGACTGGAATCGAACCATGGCCTCCTGGTTGACAGGTCAACTCTCAACCACTGAACCCCGCCAGCTGGGCCCAAGCTGTTTTCTTTAAGGTAATTAAATAGAGGTACAACTTAATATAGACACTCCCCATGAAGTGACCAGAAGAACTGAAAGTTTTGAAAAGCAGGAAGTTCTCAAAAGCATTTGCTTTCAGAAACAATAAGCACTAACATGGAGTGTCCTGTTTCTTGGAGACGCTCTGCAGCTCCTCCCCGCTCCATGGGGCATCTGGTTTGGATCGAAAATAAGACCTTCTTGGAAGGAGGTCTAAAGGGCTCTGTGTTCCTTGCTGATGAATCATGTAGCTTCTCAAACTTGACCTACTCAAGTTCCCTCAGGGGCCTGGGGCCCAGGGCCCGGGGCTGACCCCGAGCAGCCCAGTGAAACCATTTCTTCAAAGTCTGCAGTTTTCTCTCAAAAGCGCAGGCAAGCTTTATATTCTATTGCACAACAAGTCCCTGTTTAACATAAACATGTGTCAAATAACTTGCTGGTTAAATTGCTTAAATCTTGAGTCCCAGTTCCCGCCCTCCCTCCCCCCTAACGAATTTTTGGGTAGAAATGAAGTTCCAGAAGCAGCTTCGGGTGTCTCTCAACACACTGCTGCTGTGTGCCCCCCAGGAGCCAGCCCCGGCGTGGACGTGAGTCACTGGGTGATCCTGGCACTTCTGAGCGCCTTCCAGAACAAACCCAGAGCTTCCGTGCACCCCCCTCCCCGCGCCCAGGGTGCTGACGGGAAGTGGAGAGGCGGGCGGCAAAAAGACTTTCCAACTGAGAATGTCTGTCTGCTCAGCCCCAGGGCCTGGCACAGTGAAGAGGAGGGTTATGAGGAAACAGGGAAACAGTGTTTCTTAACTTGGGTATAAAACTTCTCTATGAGAACGTTTTCACTTTGCATTTCCATTTTGGTGATATTTTTTAAAAAAAATATATTTTATTGAATTTTTACAGAGAGGAGGGGAGAGGGATAGAGAGTCAGAAACATCGATGAGAGAGAAACATCGATCAGCTGCCTCCTGCACACTCCCCACTGGGGATGTGCCCTCAACCAAGGTACATGCCCTTGACCGGAATCGAACCTGGGACCCTTCAGTCTGCAGGCCGACGCTCTATCCACTGAGCCAAACCGGTTAGGGCTTGGTGATATTTTTTAAAAGATGGATAGGCATATGATTGTCAACCTCAGCCACTGCGTTCAATCAGCAAGTGAACTGGCACCCCGGGCGAGTAGTACTTCTAATATCATGGGCAAATGAGAAGAGAACAAGTTGGACTTAACACATGTTATGGACTGAATGTCTGTGTCCCTTCAAAATTCATACGTTGACATCGAATCCCCGATGTGATATTTGCAGGCAAGGCCCTTAGGAGGCGATTAGGTCGTGGGGGGTGGGGGGTGGGGTGGGGCGGGGGCTGATAGCTGAGAGGAGTGCTCTTATAAGAAGAGGCCAGAGAGCCAATTTGGTCTCTTTCCACCCCGTGAAGATACAACAAGAAGTGAGCAGTGTGCAACCCACAAGAGGGCTCTCCCCAAAACCCGACCATGCTGGCGCCCTGGTCTCAGACTTCCAACCTCCAGAACTGTGAGAAATCAGCTTTCGTTGTGTGTAAGCCACCCAGTCGATGGCACTTTGTTAGAGCAGCCCGAACGGACTAAGATGGTACGGAAGCAATGCATCTGACCAGTGAAAAAATACACTGGAAGTAGTTTGGCAGGTCCATGTTCTCAACAGCAAGGACATGACCTGGTTCTCAAATCCCCTCCAAGGACACCCAGTGGCTGCTGCTTACTTCCCACAGTGCACATGTGCTCTCTCAGGCACCCCGACCCTTCTCGGAGGGACTTCCCTCCACGTGATCCCGAGGCACACACGGCGAGAAGAATGCAGTTCCTTCCGAAGGAAGACCGAGTTGGCCTGGTTACTCGCTGAAGATCCTAAGACGCACCCTCCAAGTCACAGTCCTCAGAGGCTCGCCTGATGGGGCCTGGACTCAATTTAACACCGAGACGTTCTGAGTAACGATTACATTCCGGGATCTACAACGGCATGTTCCGAAGTCTGTTCTGTGGGATGTTCCTGAACGCTATGTGGGGGGGAAAAAGAACTCTGTTGTCAAATACAATTTGGAGACACTGGGTTAACGCAGGGTAAACGGGTTCGTGATGGCAGGCTTCTCAGGGCCTTTCACACGCAGCGTGTGACACGGATCCCCAAGGAGGAGGCTTGGAAGATGCTCGCGCGGTGGCTGCCAAGTGGGTTTGACCGCACGATGCCGTGCCACGATCATGTGAGGGGCTGATGTTCCATAAACACACGGTGGAAAAACTTCCATTTAGAGAAAAGTAGTAATAAAATAGGAGATGCGGCTACCCTGGGCCAGGGGGGTTGGCAAACCACCGCCCCAGGGCCTAATCCCGCCAGCTGCCTGTTTTTGTACAGAGCTAAGAATGGCTTTTACAGGCTAACTGGTTACATTTTAAGGAGTTATGTAAGTCCTTGCATAACATTCTGGTTTTGCCTCCTGGCTCCCAAAGCCCAAAATATTTACTATCTGACTCTTTAAGCTGTTTGCCAACTCCTGCACCAGGCAATGAACGCGTGTGAGGACTATGAATTCTGTGTGTGAGGCACACACGACTTCTAGTCCTCTTCGCAGCGCTGTGGGGAAGGCTTTCTGGTCCCCGTGTTACAGATGAGGATGCTCAGCCTCACAGAGGTGGTGTTCTATCAGAGCCAGAACTCAAACCGAGCTCTGTCTAGTCCCAGAGCCCATCACCGTTCCTTCCTCAGCGGTTTACAAAGCGGGGTCCGTGCGCCCTAGGGGGACG
Organism: Myotis lucifugus; assembly: GCF_000147115.1. NCBI lineage: Eukaryota > Metazoa > Chordata > Mammalia > Chiroptera > Vespertilionidae > Myotis > Myotis lucifugus. Next base: position 229,445 of record NW_005871594.1, on the reverse strand, counting down.
CGTAAGACTTGCCACTGAAGCACAGTGAAAAATTAGATCTTTTCATTATACGTTTTTTAGCTTATCCTTCAGACACTTTTAATTTTGTATATATATTTTATTATAAGAAATCAGCTAAAATGAGCCTAGTCAGCAGCCAGCAGACAACGGGGAAATCCATTCGGATTTCTCCGAGTCAGACCAATAGCGAATAGGAGACACCCAAGTTCATGTGCAGCTGTCCCTCTGGAGAAGGACAGTGTCCTGTGATGCTGTGAATGTTAGCATTAAAGACTGGATTGCCCTGAGTGGGGAGAGTTGCAGCTGGAATTAGGGGGAGGGATTGGCTAAGGGTCGTGGTTCAGAGAGAATTCAAGGTAGAGTTGAAATGTGAAATGCGACATTTTCCAGCTTTTATATCACATGAAACACTGCTCCTGTGAATGGCTTCATGGTCAAGTACGTCTGAGCAACCAAGTTGAAACTGCTTGTTATTATATAATAGGCTTCGAGAAGCCCTGCTGTAAAGAAACTGTTTATTTCCCAAACGAACATGCCCACGGAACACTTCCTTCCAAGTATTCACTGGCATTTGTTCCGGGAAACACTTTGGAAAAAGCCGAGTGAGGAGTATGGACTTGGGAGATTCCAGATCTTTTAATGTGAGGGGCTTTGGAGTTAGACACCCGAGCTCATCCTCAGATTAGCTCTGACCATGGGTAAACTTAGCCTTGGACTATTAACTTCCATCCATAAAATGGGTATAAAGCATGCCTACCTAGAACTGTCGTAGTGAAGATTAAACAGACATATCTACAAGGTTCCCAGTCAATAGCATGTGCTCAAGGAAAGTTAGACCTTTTCCTTTTTACGGACTTGGGTTTTTGGAAAAGAAATATTTCTTGCGGACCATCTTGAACCCAGGAACTAATTGCACCAGGGTGAGCTCTGTGCTTGGATTAGCACTTGGGAGAGGCACAGTGTGCAGTACATAGAACCACACACCACACACGGGGGGACCCTGACCCAGTCGGTGCCTTCTTCACATGTCAAATGCAGGAGTCGACTTCATGGAGCACTTTGAGGGTGAAGTGAAAGGGTGTGTAGTGTGCCCCACAGGCCTGGAACACAGCACATGCTCAGGAAATGACAGGTGACGCTGATACGAATAGGACAAAGCACCATCTTCGAATACTCTCGATGCCGCCAGGCAAGGTGCCGAGCCCCTCCGTTTCTCAGAGGGAGCACACGGACTACTTCCTCACAATGTACTTCTTAAAGGGTACAGATTCCCGCTGATTCGGACTTTGAGGGGTGCAGCCCAGGAACGGGCACTGTGACAAGCTCCCTGGCTCATTCCAGGGTCACTAAAATCTGAGACTCACTGGCTGGGAATCCTGGGTGGCAAGAATGTGAGGACCAGATGGACAGGGAACTGGAGAAGGGACGGACATGAAGGACCCTGGACTCAGAGGAACAGCCCCACGGTGTGTCGTGGACCCACGGATTCGCCAATGCCCTCCGCCTCCTGGGAGGGTGACCGAGAGCTGGCTGGCGTGTGGTGTGGCATTCCTGGAGCAGAGGACAGCATGGTGGGCGCTGGTTCCAAGCGAGACCTGCAGGGGGGGGATGAGCGCCCCCTGAGAATAGGTCAGGTCTGGTTCCTGGCCACGGTCCGGTTCCCATCCCAGGAGGCCCCGCGCCCCTCTCCACCTGCCAGGGAAGCCCAGGCTGCTTGTATCCTGATGGCCAAGCACTCCTGGTTTGGAAGGTTTGGGAGAAAATGCTTCCCAGGGCGACCTGAACCCCCTAATGCTTTTCCTTCTTATGGGAACAGAGATAACACTGCAACGAATGACCACTGTCCCTCAGCAAGCTCTGCCAGCAGGCACGGGTCTCTGCAATGTTCCCTCCGAGGGAGGATGGATGTTGCATGTAAACCCCACTGGCAGTTCTGCTCAGGACTCTGCTGGTCCTACTCTTCTTGCTCTAGGAAGGCGGGTGTCATTTAGTTTAAGACTCATCTGGAACAAGAAGGCTGCACACCGGGGTTGGTTTTGTCTTGGCTCTGCCCCTGGGAAAGTCATAGAAGCTCAGGCAATGCCCTCCACCTCCTGGGAGCAGATGGCCTGGGCGGTCCCTGCAGATCCCCCAGCCTGCACCACACACACCTGCCTGTCAGGCAACACGAGAGCTCTACTCCTTGACCATGTGACGTGCTCCGGCTCAGGCGGAGCTAACGTGTGGGAGACACAGCTTTCCCGTGGTTTCTGGACAATGTTGTTGGGAGAACCAAGGTGCACTAGGGCCCAGAGAGGGAAGCCAGCCCTATTTCTGGGCAATGCCCAAACCTAAACGCTCACATTCACTTCTATTCTCGGACCTCAGAACTGCAGGCCCAGATGGCAGGGCAAAAGCCATGCACCCGCTCCGCAGCCCAATAAATGCACAGACACGGCATCTTCACAATGAAGCTTGAAACCAGTCAAGCACTATTTTTTTATTAAAAAAAAAAGAAAGAAAAAAGTCTAATGGTAAGTATATAGTCTATACATGCTACAGTTAATTGTTCACCACCACCCCCCTCACATTACATATCCTCATGTATTTTTTTGTGTTAAAAGAAAACAAAAACCACCACCAGAATCTGTCCATTTGCCGAGGGTGTAGGAGTGCCGAGTGTCCAGAGATCGCCAGCATCATCCTGTGAGCGGACACGAGGTGGCGGGGCAACGGCGCCGGAGCCCGCTGCTCCTGGAGGGATGCAGGCATGGCCCGCTGACGTGCTGCTCCCTGATGCAGGACACGGGGGCAGTGGCGAAGGTGACCATTGCTCCTCACCACCCCCGGAAGTGAAAGGGGCACCATGAACAGCGAGATGGGCCCAAAGGCATGGACAGGCATACAGAGGGGTGAGGTGTGGACACCTCTGTGGCCTCAGAATTGCTTATTGCTGCAACCTCGAGTCCACAGAGGACCCGGAAAGCGCCGGCTGTGGCACTGGGTTTGGCTTCTTCCAGGGAAGAGATGGAGCCCCCTTGTCCCCGGTTGGAACTAGGGAGGCCTCCTCCGGAGAACAGGGTAGAAACGGGAAGGAGGATGGAATGTTGAAGCACGAGGCGGGGCTCAGTAACCCGCAGGGTAGCGCCAGAAACAGACATCACCCCACGGAGCCGGACGGTCGCGGCAGTGGGAAGGGTCCTCACAGGTGGTCTGAGTGGGCTGTGGAGCCTCCTGGCTTTAACGGTGCAAAGTCAGAACCGTGTCTACGTTTGGAGCACTTCCTCCGGACCCAGGGAGGGTGCCCTGCACCCTCAGGCCTCCGTGTGAGCCAATGACCACTCATCCGGGCCACAACTTGACACTAGGTCGTCTTTGGTCTATGGCATGGCATGGCTGCTTGCAGCAAAAGCCCGGGAGGATGGGCCTGGATGACCAAGGGGCGCCAGATGGCCCATGGATGGCTAAGGCTGTTGTGCACCCACTGTCAGTCCCAAGACAAGGCAAGACCTCCCAGGAGGAGGAGGACCCAACAGTTAGAGACTTGGCACAAGGACAGGAGGAAGGCCAAGCCTTCCATCTTTCTTGATGTCCATCCAGTTCAGCTATGTGAGGGCGGGAGCGCTCAGCGCTGGTACCTGGTACGGGCTGAATAAACACAAGACTGCCCATCCCTAAGGTCTTCCAGACCCTGGGAGATCGGGCACCTGCCCTTGAATGTGGCCTTTGTTTCCCTCTTCCACCTGGGAGTGAAATCCCCCGTGGGCTCAGGGATATTTTAAGGCTGAGAACGCAGCCTGAGAAAGCGTGGCGGAGGCTCACAAAGGCAGGAAGCCTGACTGGGCCCTCGGATTCCTCAGAAGGCGAGGGTAGTAAAAGCGGCTCCGGCCCTCCCCACGCCTCAACCCGGGACAAGGACCTAACCCCACTGAATGGCAAAGAAATTCTGAGCGGGAGAATTTCAGCAAAGGCCTATTCTATCAAGCGGTAACCCCAACACTCAGATTTTCCTAAGGTTTGGTGGCACCACGAGCTGTAGTCTTACCCTAAGGTGTAGGGTGAAATACAGGAAGGAAGAGGGGTGGTGGTGTCAGTGTCTGCCTTTCAGAGTCGCATTTACCTGTGACCCACGGACCTGTCATCGTGGGGCAGGCGAGGAGAAACTCGAAGTCACAGGGAGGGCCCCCTGCTCCCCTGGAAGCCCACGTACACTTCACTGCTGGGGGCAGAGGAGTCACGGGCGCGGGGAGAAAACCCCTGGGGTTCGTCTCCGCTTGGTCAGTCACTATTTGGATGAAGACAGGAACGCGACCTCACCCCCTGAACCCCGATTTTCTCACTACAGATTGGGACTGACCTCACGCCCCTCCCAGGGCTACCTCGAGGACCACGCTAAAGCGGGGAGCGGGTCTGAGCCCCGGGGGCCTGCCGGCTTGGCGTGGGGGTTGTTCCTACGGCCGGAGGCCAATTCCCACGGCGGCGGGAATGCCAGGGGAGTTCTGCGTTTGCTCTGTCAATTGCTCACCGAATAGAGGCCACAGTCCTGGAGGGTGTGAACATAAGTCCACAGTCCAGGACAGCGAGGGAGAGCCACTGCCACCAAGACCCCCACTTCCAGGTGCCTGGGGACGTGCCCACCCTGTGGCAAAAGATGCTGAGGGAGGGGCCTCGGGACACAAGTGTATCCCGAGGAAAGAACAGTGAACAGAGAGGAATGTGGCTTTAGTACCTTCAGTTCCCATCAGAATAATAATAACAATAATAATAAAAATAATAATAATAAAGGCAAGTTCTTTCATTCGCAGAAAAACATTCTGCCCAGAGAAAGAACGAGTCCCTCCTCACCCGGCTGATCCCGGGAAGAGGGTCTGAGGTCAAAGACAAGCACCTTCAGTGGAATCAGCGAACGGAAAGCAAAGCTCCCACAGCCAGCCGGGCAGGGGCGCAGGGGGCCGCGTGCAGCCTGGCCTGCCCCGCGCCTGGCACGCAGTAGGAGCTCAGGAAAAGCTTGGAAAGGTCCATGAAAGCAGAAAGGGAACCAGGAAAAGAAATTTAGAGTTCTGTCTTGAAATGTAGTCAAATCCTGCATAACAGCTTCATAAAGGTGGCGTAAACCAAAGGGGCAGGGAAACATGCTCTGGGGCCTCCTCCCGAGTGTGGGGACCGGGAAGAGGTGGGCGGCCCTCTTCCAGCCGCCTCCCTGCTCCCCCCAGGGTTCTGGGCAGGGGCCAAGGGCCAGCAGGGGCAGCGAGGAGTACCTCGGGCCCTGCCCCCGGGTTTGGGGGACAAGACTTACAGGCCGACTGAAGGAACGAGATGGTCTGGGGTCTGAGGAGGCTCCTTCTCCCGCAGACACATCCAGAGCCCAGGCGGTGGGGGAGGACCTTTGGCACTGAAGGTAGACAGCGAGCACCCCCAGGAAAGCTGGCTTTTGGGTTCCACAGGCATGGCAGCCAATCAACACTGACTCGGAGCCTCTGGGGCAGGACAGGGCCACGTCCTCTCCTGCAGGGAGGGGGGTGGGTACTGCCCTCTCACCCCAGGCAGCCCGGCCCACAGGCAGGAGCTCTGGGCCTGGAGCTGGAAACCCAGGGTCCTGGTTCTAGTTCCGTATGTGGCCGTGACTATGTGAACCACACCATCAAATGGGTGGGAGGGCTGCCCTGGGTTCCATCCAGTGAGACAGAGAGGGGGCGTGCGGGGTGTGTGTGTGTGTGTGTGTGTGTGTGTGTGTGGAAGGGGACTGTGAGAGCCAGAGAGGAGTGGGAAGCAGCAGCAGGGAGCGACAGGAGGCACTGCCTGGCCCTGTCATCTGAGGAGGCCACTGCTCGCGATGCTCAGCCTGATGGAGAACCAGGCTTTGAGCCACCTGGGCCCCTCAAGGCTGGCAGGTGAGACCACCTCAGCTCCCTCTGCTCCCTAAGCTCTCTCTCTCCCTCCCCTGCCTGGTTTGCCTCTTCCAAGGGGAAGGGCACAGGGGTGGCAGCCAGGCAGGCCTGGATTCAAGTCCTCTTCCCGCTCTTCCTCGCTATAAAATGGGTATATTACAAGAGAGGGTTGTTGTGAGGGTTAAACACGAACGCAAAGTGCCTCGTACACAGTTTGGGACCGAATGGCTACTCGGCAAAGGGGTGCTCGGAACGGAGCATGGCTTGTTAATGGTCCTCTTTTTTCAAGCAAACGTGGAGATTCTTGCTCTAAGTGGACAGAAGCGAAGTGCCCCAGGGTGGGGGGGGATTGTCCGGAGGCTGGCACTGGCTCCAGGCTGGACCCGCCCCTTCAGGCCGGATCAGGTTCCCAAGACAGAAGCTGGGAGGCAGAGGGCCGGCCGAGTGGACCTCCAGGCCCACTCACTCGTGGGGCGGTTGCATCTGGTCAAACCTGAGAGGCCCAGGGGCCTGAGGCCTCGGAGAGGAGGCCACGGAGCCCACTTCTATAGGGAACAGTCCTTCCTGGTACCGGGCAATTGGAAAGGGGGTGAATAAAGTCACCCAGCTTTTAGACATGGAGAGGTTGGAGCAAGCTGTCACAGGCTGATGGGCTGCCAGGGACTCCCCTCACTGCGCCGGGTCCCAGCAACGAGAAATCCTCCTGCAGGTTCTCCACGTGGTGGGTTCCGCTTCTGGAGGCCTGGAGAGTCACGGTCCCGCCGCTGGGCGGGCAGACAAGCGGGTGGCGATGCCACGGGCCTTAAGGCAGGGATACCGAGTGGAGAGAGAGCCAGGGCGTGGCCGCTGCGCCTCCAGGGCTGGCTCCACCCACGGGAGGGAAGAAACCACAGTCCTCCAGAGCCTGCCTTCCTTCGCAGCCGCGTGGAGGATGATAAATTAAGAGGCATATTAAATATGTGGGCAAAACCAGCGGGGATGCGCGGGACCTCCCCACGGGGAGGCTAGGGCTTCTTGCGGAGATAGTTGGAAGGAATCCAGCCTTCCCAGGAGGGCGCCCCGCTGAGCACCTGGCAGAACCACCAGCCGCTGCTGTTCTTCTCCCGGACCTCGAACACCGTCCCCTCCTGGAAGCTGCTAGCGTCTTCATCCCCTTCGAAGTTGGCCACGGCCACGTACAGGTCCTTCGGGCTGTCGGCACTGGGGAAGGGGGCCGCCGCCGCCTTCTCCCTGTTCTCTCCCATCTTGCCCGCCAGCCGTGGGCCCAGCCCGCCTCTCCCTCGGATGTCATCTTGGCCCCCTGAGGAGTTGGCCAGAAAAGGTTTGGCTTTTGGAGGGACCAGCAGGGCCCGGCCTGGGGCAGGGGGTGCCCTGCCTTCGTTGGCCTCCCGCTGTGGCCCCATGGGCTCCGGGAGGGGCCTGGGTGAGGAGGTCTTCTTGGGGGGCGGTGGTCTGCGGGGCGGGATCACGGGTCTCTGCTGGGGAGCCTCTTGGGGAGCCTCCTTGAGAGGCGCGGGCGCGTTCTTAGGCGCAGGATCCGTGGCCTTGGCTGGCTTCGGAGGGGGTCTGCAGGGTATCTCCTTGGGGCTGAGCCCGTCCTGCTTGCCCGTCCTGTCCGGAGCGCGCCCAGGCCCCTCCCCTGGGAGGAAGCTGCGGCTGAAGGCCGCGTCTTGGCCCCCGACAGCCTGGTGGCTGCTCTCTCCGTCCAGCAAGGGCTTCTCGTGGGGCTTGGCGGGCCTGAGCTTGCTCCTGAGGTTGCAGATGTCCACCTGCTCTTCGCCCTGAGGTGCCTCGATCCTGGGGGAGGAAGCTGGTTTCGGCCTCACCTGAGGTTTGGACTTCAGGAAGGGGTTCTGGGGCATGGCTTCTGGCTTCTCCTCCGGCGGGTCGGCTTTGGATTTGGAGATGGGCCGGAGGTTGGGCTTCTTCACTTCCTTGGCCAATACTTTATGGCCACACTCCAGCCCCATCTCATTTTTCAGCTGGAACACCTTGCTTTTGTCAGGTTTGGGCTCTGGCTTCTTGCCGTCCCGGGTCGGGGGGCTGTGTTTAGCTGGAATCATTGGCAAAATCATGCCGGGAGGCTTGGGCGAGGAGCCCCTGAGCTGCTCCAGCCTCTGCCGCTCGCGCTCCTGCAGCTCCCCTTCCGACTTGATGATGGATTCCTTCCGGGGAGGGAGGCTGGGCTTCTCCTCCTGGTTGAGGTTGGAGATCTCCTCGTAGCCTGTGCACGGCACGTCGGAAGACGCCTTTCTCAGGACCTCCTTTCCACCCTTCCAGTCTTTGGACCTCGGTATCCCAGAGTCCACGGCACCGAGCGGTGCATCGGGCAGGGGCCGAGAGGGGCCGCCCGCTTCACCGCCCGTGCTGTTCTCCATCGCTGCATCCCCCAGCCGGAGCTGGGCCATCTCGTTGGGCAAGGGAGCCAGGAAGTTGGGTCTGGAGGCATTGCTGGTCTTCTTATACTTGTCAATGAAGGTTGCTGGGGCCCAGCCTTCCTTATCTTCGATCTGAATGTACCACCAGCCACTCAAGTTCTTCTCGATCACCTGGGCGGGAGGAAGAGGAAAGCACTTAGTAGGTGTGGTTCCAGAGCCAGTGGACCAGGGTGGAGTAGGAGACCCACGTGCACCCGAGTCCCGGAAGAGGGACTGGCACTCAGCAGGTTCCCAGACATCTATGGTGGACAGCCGATGGAGGCTACCGCATGTCAGGAGCATCTCTCAGGCGGGTGGGTTCCAGTCTAGCCCTGGATTTCCCCAGAAGCAGTCCCTGACACACGGACATGCGCACAGGCGGTGAATTTGGGAGATGACTCCAGGAAGTGACAGGTGAGGAAACAGGGAACGTGAGGGCCTACTATGAGCAGGTTATTGCTCTGGGCCACGGGGGCTTCATCCACCAGGGACCCTCCGAGAGACCAAGCAGAGTCAGACCTCCCCCCAGGGGGTGGGGGCAGGTACCCTGGGACTCACAGTCCTTTCTCCCAGGGGTTAACTCTCCTGTTTCCGGGTGGTGCCCTCGGGCTACATGGGAGGTAGGAGACCTGTAAGTCAACTCAGGTGGTTAGGACGCAGGACGGGCCCCTGTGGTGTTTGCTACAATTCTAAAGTACAAGGTGAAATGCATGGGCAGCCCAAAGTAACCCTGGTCACTGCTCCTTTGGCTGAGCACAGATAAAGTGGCTGACGGGTGCTTACGGCATGCGGCATGAGAAACGTGTATCCTTAAATGGGGGCACCTCACTCAGCTCACGTGTACACACAGGAGAACTGGTGATGAAGGAGGCAAAACAAACTTTCATCGCACCGCCTTCTCCCTCTGGGATACACACCCACTGAATGGAACGGTGGGTGCAATCCCCCTCCGTATTTAAGATCTTATGTTACCGCCCTGGCTGGTTTGGCTCAGTGGATAGAGCATTGGCCTGCGGACTGAAGGGTCCCGGGTTCGATTCCGGTCAAGGGCACATGCCCGGGTTGTGGGCTCCATCCCCCATAGGGGATATGCAGGAGGCAGCCGATCAGTGATTCTCTCTCATCATTGATGTTTCTCTCTCTCCCTTCCTCTCTGAAATCAATAAAAGTATATTAAAAAATAAAAAAGATCTTATGTTACCTGTTGCCTTTCCTTCAGGACCATGTATCTAAACTGACATGGGTGAAAGGTACCCAGGCTGCATGCTATGAGCTGAGCTGGATCTGCCCCAAACTCATGCTGAAGCCCTGTGCCTTAGAATGTGACTCTACTTGGAGATCGAACCTTTAAAAGGTAATTAAGTTAAATGGGCTCATCAGGGTGGGCCCTAATCCCATACAACTGGTGTCCTTATAACAAGAGATAGGACACAGGAGAACATACAGAAAGAGGGACAACCATGTGAGGACACAGTGAGAAGATGGCCATTGGCAGCTAAGGGGAGAAGCCCCAAGAGAAACCAAACCCTGCTGACACTGTGACCTTGGGCCTTCCAGCCTCCAGAATTGTGAGAAAATAAATCCCTGTTTTTTAAACCCAGCGGTCGCCAACCTTTTGGACCTCACGGACCACCAGTGGTCTGCGGACCACCGGTTGGTGATACCCAGACTGTGGTATTCTGTGACGGCAGCCCGACCCAATCAGTACCTGCAGTTCTCTGGCAGGCTCCGTGCATGCCATCTGACTCGTGCTCCCAACTGCCCCATGAGATGGGGGTTATGATCCCACTTCACAGATGCGGAACCGAGACTCAGGAGAGCTGAGGACTCGCAGACCGTCAAGAGGCGGAGGCGGGAGTTAAAGGCTGGCTGGTGGGCTCCAGAGCCTGGGCCTTTCCCGCTATCTGACCCTGTCCCGGAAAGGGGAGACCCTGCCTGGGAGGAGCTGTGCCTGGGGTAATAAAATGCGGGGCAAAGAGGGCGGCGGGCATAGTTCTGGTGCTGCCCTCTGCGCCCAGCTCAGAGAGGGGGCAGAGGCTGGGCTCCGGGGCCTGCAGTCCTGGGTTCTAGTTCTGGCTTCACCACTTACTGCCCAAATGGCCCTGCACAAACCACATTCCTGAGGTTCCACACCACTCAAAAGAGGTAACGGTAAGAACAATGACACCCGCTGCAGGGTTTCACGATGGCCACACACGCTAATGCGTACAGCAGGTGGCTGATGCTGCAAGGTAAACGTTACCTATTATTAAATTACAGCAGAGATTACTGAAAGAGCAGGGTGCACGTGACAGGCATATACTTAAGTCCCATTGGACGCTCTCCAGAAAAGGGCGCTGATAATTGTAAGCCCTTCACCTGAGGGTGACTGGCATTTTTCCAACACTTGGTAGCTATGGTAACAATTAAAGGCAACTCTGGGCATACTAGTACAAGTCATTGTGGGCGCATCCGTGAATTCAACATACTAAGAATAATCAAAATGAAATACATCAATGAGGATTTGCTAAGCTTACACTCTATCCAAAGTACTATTGTGAAAGCTCTAAACATTTGTGCTCTTAATTATGACTTGTGGGAGTTTTCATTACTAGAGAGAAGCTAAGAGCTATTATGAATAAAAGCAAATTCAAAATCAAAAGAATGAGGAGGAAAGAAAAGAGCCTGGTCTTCAAAACCAAAGATACCTAGGCTCAAATCCCAGCTTCACTATCTACTAGCTATGTAACCATGAGCAATTTACCTAACCTCGCTTTGTCTCAGGTACATCTGTAAAATGGGCTGAAGATACTGACTTCTCCCGAAACTTCTGTGAAGATCAGTATGGAACGTACCGGGCACAGAGAGGTGCCTATATCGTCATCATTACACATGCTATGAAGATACGTAGGCCAGGCAAGGAGTTAGGAGTGCCTGGTAGCTCCACTGCTGGCACAATGTGGTTCTGCTCATGAATTTTGTAGGCTAATGCGATACTGAAATGAACCAGGAAGCAAAATGAGAGAAGAGGAAAATAGAGGGTGTAGAATTTATCATTAAGAAAAAAAAAAAAAAAACTTGGTTAAGCCAGAAACTTTATATAATGTTATTAACCAATGTTACAATAAATTAAAAAAAAAAAAAAGAATCACAGGATCACAGGTAGGTCAGCAGGTTCACTCACCTCGACCTTGAGGCCCGCCTGGAAGCTGATACCATCAGGGATGGTTGTCTGGAATTCGGCAATGGTGTAATACTCTTCCTCCACTTGGGGTGGGATGGGGGGCTTGGGCAGGTTGAGACCGCGAGGCTGGTATGATTAAATACAGTGCTAAGTCCCATGAAGTCCATTACCATGGCGCTGAAGGAGGGGAGACGGGGGGAAAGGGGGTGCAAAGGGACTCGGGCACACAATCATCCTCAAGGGGGTGCTGGTGGATCCATGGGACTAAACCAGGGGTCCTCAAACTATGGCCCGTGGGCCACATGCAAATACAATTATTGTATTTGTTCCCGTTTTGTTTTTTTACTTCAAAATAAGATATGTGCAGTGTGCATAGGAATTTTTTCATAGTCTTTTTTTAAACTATAGTCCGGCCCTCCAACGGTCTGAGGGACAGTGAACTGGCCCCCTGTTTAAAAAGTTTGCGGACCCCTGGACTAAACAAAGAGGACCACTCAGATCATTATCTCCTAGATGGGTCACTGGCCCTTCGGCTTGAGAGCAAAGAGAAGAAACATCTGCCAACAATCACGAAAATGTGAGGCAAGATGATATTCTCTGAACTGAAGAGGCAGCGAGGGTTGTGGAAAGAACACAGGTTTGCAGGTCAGACCCATCTGGGTTAGAATCTAATACTGATGACGTGTGTGACCGTGCACAAACCACACGCCCTCTGGGGCTCAGTTTCATCGCCTGTGGAATGGGGATGATATCAGGGCCAACCTGGTGGGGTCACTGCAAACATTCCACAGTGAACGGAGCGAAGCACCCAGCGCACTGCATGGCACCCACCAGGTGCTCACTAAATGGAAGGCTTTAAAAAAAGACGGCCCATTTTTCAATGTATTGGTTAGAAAGATACCGAAAGAATAAAAAATGTATGCAAGTAAAATATCACAATGGCACCACCAACGGTATTTGTGCCTCATCGCAGTTCTGGTCTCAAGTGACCTTGTTTGAGGAGACTGACAAGACAAGGGCTCAGGAAGCGGAGGGCAAAAGCCATGGGCAACTTGTCTTTCCACCTGTGCAGGCTGCTTCACGAGGCCGCTGTGTGCACAGGAAGAAAGCGTCTTTGGAAAGGGGGAGGTACGTGTGAGGGGCTAGTTTCAGGTCAGGGGCTGGCTGGCTCCCCAGAAGCAAGGGGCCACTTACTATGGTCATATCCCGGCGAGGAGGGGGCCTCTGCCTCATCTTGGGCGATCCTATAAAGAGAGGAGATCTCGTTTCACACACGCGCAGAATTCTACACATAAAATTCCCGAGGGGGACACCAGGGAAGATCTGTTCCGTCCTACACAAGGTAAGCATAATGGTCTGCACAGGCGTCCGTGAGCCGCCGTGACCCTTCCCGTGAGAAGAGCTGGGTTCGGAAGGGGCCGGTCAGACTTGGCTCTGGACAGCCGTGTGCTGGAGCACTGAAAAGCTTTCTAGGAAGGGCAGGCGTGTAGGCTTCAGAATAATGCAGAGGCGGCTGCAGCAAGTCATATGACTCACGGAGCCACAGGACCCTCACCTGCAGACAGGGAGTAAGGCCTGCCTCCCAGGGCAGCGGTGCGGGTGACAGTAAACAATACGTGTAGGGCTCTTGGCACATGGCAGACAGGCCATACACGTCACTGCCCCTGGCTTTGTGCTCTAGAACAAACCCACTTTAAACACGTAAACAGAACCAAACCAACTTGGGCTGATGACTTCAGGGATTTTTACTCTGGAGTTGGTGTTGCCCTCACTCTGGGCCTCAGGGTCAGGACGAGGGTGACTTTGCAGAGGTCCAAGGCTCCTGGCTAAAGGCAGACTATTGAGAAAGGCACCCCATGTGTTGCCAGAGCTGGTTTAGCCTGGGTCTACACGGAGGGGTAGTTTGGCAGTTGGGTTGTGGAGATGACTGCTCATCTCTTAAACAACCATCTCCTCTGTCTTCTATTAGAGTAAATAGCAAGAGTTTTAGCCAGACACTTAGCTGACTAGATAAGGACTACATTTCCCAGACTCCCTTGCAGCTAGGTATTGCCATGTGACTAAGTTCTGGTCAATAGAATGTGAGAGAATGGGAATGAGGTAGCTTCTGAGTCAAGTCTGGCACTTCTCTCTGCCTCTTTTCATTGGTTGGACTAGTGGCGAACCATCCTAGACTAGAGGGATGAGGGCAACACACAATAGATGCAGTGTAATAAGATTCTTGACTGCATGCAGTTGTTATTGCAGCCCTGGACGTATATCTGGACTCTTTTTTAAGAAATACATAAACATCCCCCCCCACCAAAAAAAATAAAAAAATATTTAAAAAAAGAAACAAACATCTAAATTATTTGAGCCACTGTTATAGGGTGTATGTTTGTGGTGGTGGTGGGGGTGTCTTTGAGCACCTGAACCTATCTCAACACAAGGTTTCAGATTTTCGTTTGCTCCTCTAGGTTAATGGGAATCCCCCTGTGCTCTTGGCCATGAAAGAATAGAATCACAGAAACCAGGTGCTGGACAGAACCCTGCCACAGCTCGTCAGTGCTTTCTCAGAGCGGTTAAGCAGAGAATGTGAAACTCAAGAAGTTCTTGGACTAGAAGAGCCACTATAAACAGCTGGAGAAGCCCCGCCAGGAACAAGTGACTTCATCCCTACAACTAAGAGGAAGTCTTTTCCCAGCAGACAGATGCCTTCTGCTCTGAACACCAGGACAGAGCCACGTGCGTGCGGGTGGAGCCCTAGGGATGCGGCAGACAGCAATGAGCCCTGCTCTCGGGTGTGCTGGGAATATTAAGTGGTAAAATATATATGGGGAGGCTTCGGAAGGCAAGATGGATAAAGAAATGTTGTTGAGTAAACCCAACTTAAAAGGGTCAGCTTTTTCTTCCTCTAGCTCAGAAATGGGGCTGTGTAGCCCTAACCAGTTTGCCTCAGTGGATAGAGCGTCAGCCTGCAGACTGAAGGGTCCCAGGTTCGATTCCAGTCAAGGGCATGTACCTTGGTTGCGGGCACATCCCCAGTGGGGGGTGTGCAGGAGGCAGCTGATCGATGTTTCTCGCTCATCGATGTTTCTAACTCTCTATCCCTCTCCCTTCCTCTCTGTAAAGAATCAATAAAATATATTTAAAAAAAAGAAAATAAAAAAAAGAAATGGGACTGTGTAGAGAGAGCACTGGTGTGGAGCCAGATGGGCCTGGGTTCAAGTCCCACCGTTTACTAGCTGGGGGGCCTTGGACAAACCGCTTAATTTCTCTGTTTTCTAATCTGTAAAATAAAAGTTAGTGCCCGGCTGGGGTTGCTCAGTGGTTGAGCGTTGACCCATGAACCAGGAAGTCACGGTTCAATTCCCAGTCAGGGCACATGCCCAGGTTGCAGGCTTGATTCCCAGAAGGGGGCATGCAAGACGAAGCCAATCGATAATCCTCTCATCATTGATGTTTCTCTTTCTCTCTCCCTCTCCCTTCCTCTCTCTGAAATCAATAAAAATATATTTAAAGAATTATTTAAAAAATAAAGTAGGAAGTCCCTCAGAGGTGGCTATGTGGAGTCCATGAGACTAACGATCAGATCCTGGGCAGACAGGAGGGGCTTGAGAAACAGCGGAAAAACAGGATCTGGAGCAGGAAAGCAGTGTTTCTCCACTCGGTTCTGCAACTTGCTGGCTGAACGATCTGGAACAAGTTCCCTGGGCTTTCTGAGGCTCTGCTTTCTTATCTACAGGGGGAGGGACAGTGCATGAGGAGCACCGAGCCCAGAGCCTCGCCCGCTAGGCCCCAGCCTCCGGGACGCGGTGGGCGCCACTCACTCTGCTTGACGTCGCCGTCCGGCACCGGGCGGCCTTCACAGCGGCCGTCCCGCGGGCTGCTGAGCGGCTCCTTCTCCCGGCCCCCCAAGTTCTGTGGCCGGGAAACTCCATCCAGGTCAAGCACGCCCGTGTGGGCAGGGGAGCCGGGGCCCAGCTTCAGGGATGAGGGCTCCCCGCTGCTCTTCTTCAGGTACGAGGCCGGGGCCCAGCCCTCTTTGCCCTGGTACCTGGGAGGAGGAGGGAGGAAGCTGGTCAGGTTGCTCTGCCAGGCGCATGTGAAGAAGCCACACACCTACTGTGAATCACATTTCCGGCCCAGATGGCAGGAACGAACGGTCACAAGTGCCCGGAGCCGGAGGCTGGCACACTGCTTGCTGCCTCCTGGCGAAGCCTCAGCCCTCAGAGCTCGGCATTCAAGGCCTTTCCAACTTGGCCTCTGCGTGCCTCCGGGCCTCATCTCTCACAGCCACCCCCATGTCCTACCCACCCTACTCG
>NW_005871594.1:159090-213524 GCF_000147115.1 Myotis lucifugus | reverse complement strand
CATGTCCTACCCACCCTACTCGGCCTGCAGCCCCCCAAATGAGCGCTTTCAACCTCCGTGCCCCCACTCTTGGAGACCCTCTGCCTGCAAAGCCCCTTCCCCCGCCCCTCCTGCTCCTCTCTCCCAGCTCTGCTTCACACCATGTCCTCTCCCAAGCCTTCCCTCAGCCTCACGGAGAACGAAGCCCTCCCTCCCTCCACGCTGCCCAGCGGCCTGCACAGACCACAATCCCAATGCCTATAACACAACTGCACTTGGTCTGCCTCCCAGTTAGAACGCGAGCTCTGGGCAGGGCCATGTTGGATCCACCTCTGTGTGCCCAGGGTCTCAGTGCCAGTGAGGTGAATAAATAGAAGGAAAAACCGCAAATGGGCTTGGCAAGGGGAAGTGGCCTCCACTATAGTGGCCGTCCCCGCACAGCCATCGCTGCGGTGACAACAATAATGATAATGATAATCGGTACTCAGAGGGCACTCACTGTCCTGTTCTATGTACTTTAGAGCTGTTGATGGATCTCATCCATCCGATGCTGGGAGGTGGCCGACAGGCTCTCAGACCCGGGCGGCCGGCACCTGGCTGTGCCCCTAACTTCCATGCTCTGCTGCCTCTTCCAGCAGCTCCAGCTCCGGGCACAGGGAGGGCGGGCTCTGTTCCCGCCGGGTACACATGCATTCCTGCATTCCCAGGGGGATGAAGCAAGTGGGGGCTGGTTCCGGGTCACCAGGGGTCGGCTGGGTGTCACTGGACTGCGGAGTGATGGAGACCCTGACAGACCAGCTCATGGAATTCTCTTTAGAATCACTTGATTCTCTGCGTGGAACTCAGTTTAATGGCAGGACCCAAGGGGTTGGTCTGGACCACACGGTCACCTGTGCCCGCCTCCTCTGAACTCCACGTTCAGTGACACACTGGGTGCTTGAAACGGACCATGGTGGGAGTATTTACACTACGGAAATTAGCATACAGCTCAAGAGCATTTTCCCCTTGGAAAGCCGATTGTTAAACATCTCCCTGCACGCACTGGTCTGGTCAGTGGAAATTAGATGCTCACACCTTTGGGGGAATTAACACACCTAACTGACCAGCAATGATAGATGACAGGGCCAAGTATCTTATCAAGAATTACTATTAAAAAAAAAAAAGAATTACAGTAAGGCCCTAGCCAGTATGGCTCAGTGGATAGACTGTCAGCCTGCAGACTGAAGGGTCCCAGGTTCGATTCCGGTCAAGGGCACGAACCTTGGTTGCAGGTTTCATGGCCCTGGTCAGAGTGCATGCAGGAGGCAACCAATTGATGTGTCTCTTTCACATCGATGTTTCTGTCTCTCCCTCTCCCTTCCAATCTCTCTAAAAAATCAATGAAAAAATATCCGCAGGTGAGGATTAACAACAACGACAAAATTACTGTAAGAACGAAACAGAACTGTGTTTCAATGAAAAAAGGTCCTTTATAACTGAAAGCACATTTGTAAGGACACAGAAACCTGCAGAGCTGGGTGCCCGCCAATTTTAAAATCCCTACCCTTTGAGCAGGAATAAATCCTGTCTGAGCTGGAAAATGTCACGCTACATACAGTCCTCAGCCTCAGCACGAGACAGTTCATTTGAGGGCACCAGGCCACAAGCGGAGAGGCAACACATGCAGTAGCAAATGGGCTCTGGGGTGAGGGAGGTACGGGTTCAAATTCCGACTCTGGCCCTTTCTAGCTTCGGTGAAACTTTCAGATGACCGCAGCTCTCGCTGGCATCCTGCTGCAGCCTCAGGAAGGACCTGGAGCCAGTAAGCCATCCCTGAATTCCAGAGCCAGCGGGTTTCGGGACGATTTGTCATGCAGTAAGAGCGCATATACACTCAAGATGTTCCGTACCGCTGCCATTACTGCCCCAGACCTCAGTTCCCCTCCCCCAGGAAGCCCCTGCTCTGTGCTCCACACTCCCCCGTGCGTCTCTCCAGCACACCTGCACCACCCTGGCCTGCGCCTACATATGCGTCTGTCCCCCCCACCCCCCCTCGCCCGGCGGTGGGAAGTACAGTGTCGTTCTCACTGCCGACTCCCCAACGCCCAGAACGGTGCTTGGCCCAGATTCTTGGTGTGTGTTCGTGGAATGAATGAATAAAGTGCCCCACACTCAGCCCCACCTGAGCACCCCTAATGTCCCGCCTCACATCCCAGCACAGACGCGGGGTCACAGGGACCTCAGGCTTCCTCTCTGGCCCACATTTCCTGTGGTCACAGCCTGGCTTCTAGGGTGAGCAAGGAGGGGGTTCCCAGGACTCATTACTAAACCCGGGAAAGTACCAGGCAGCTCAGCACGAGCTGGCCACTCTCCCTGCCCATGGGTTCTGACGTCATCACACAGGCGAAGGAGCTGGGACGACGTGTCTGAAATGCCTCCCATCCTGGACTCAGAGACGAGGGCCAACGATGGGCTCTAGGATGAGTTTCCGTCCGTGTGGGGTTGTGCGCAGGGTGGGGCTGCAGGGGAAATCCCACACACGGCGGCTCAGCCTCCAGTTACTTGTGAAGAGGAACATCTGGAGGTGGAGACCGGTCTTGCTCAACAGGGCTATTGCTATCTGCGGTTCGTTCTATTTGGAGAACGTTTTGCTTATGATGAGTTTTTAGAGAAGGATCTGAGGAGGGAGGGAAGCCAAACAGCACAGAAGAGAAACATCCTTTCATGGCTCAGGCCAAAACCTCACCCCATCTGCACTGGCTCCCAGACCTCTGTGCAGCTGGAGCCCACGTGACCTGAAGCCCACCCAGCCGCAGCGGGTACCTGATCTTCCACCAGCCTTCTAGGTTTTTCTGAATGACCTCCACCACGGCCCCTCTCTCCAGGTTCATTTCATCCTGGTCACGCGCCGTGTACGGGTAGATGACTGAGTACTTCTCCTCTGCGGGGACAAAGGGATGATGGGGTAAGTCAAGGACACTGAAGGTCAAGGCTGTGATCCGTGAGATGTCCTTGCCCATCAGGGGGAAAGATTTCCTCCAGAGATTACTGTGCACCCCCCAGGCCCTCACTTAGCCCCAGATGACCCTGCACATGCAGCAACAGGACCCAGGACCAAGGCAGGTCCAAATCCCTTAGCGTCACACATGCCTCTGGTCTTCTTCAAATCTGCGTTTCAAGGTCACCTTCCATGACCTTGCCTCATGCAATATTCAGACCCACTGCATCCTCTTCCCTCTTGCCCAGGTCTGCTTGCCCCCATACAAGGAATTCCGTTCTAACACACCATAAACTTACTTCTTTATTGTGTTTTGGGTCTGTCTGCCCTGCTAGTATACGAATGCCCTTGAAGGCGGTGATCGTGTGTCTGTCTTGTTCATTCCTCTGTCTCCCAACACTGAGTCTGACACCAGGAACACTTAGTAACTGGTCAGTAGGTGGACGGGTCCCGGAGGCCTGGCGGAAGCCACCTGCTCACGTCAGAGGGGGTCAAACCGCCTGTGGCTCCTCCGCAGTTCTCACCGCGAAGGGTCAGGGGTGAGCCGATCTGGCAGCTCCTGATCTCAGGCTGAGATCACCACCAAGGAGACGGCTAGTCATTTTCATTACCAAGCCGGGAACTGATCTTCATTTCCCATTCATTCTGTTCAGCCTCCGGAACCGACCATGCCTGAAGTTCAATCTCACTTTTTAAATTAATATTTTTATTAAGATATAACCGACATCTAACACTGTTAGTTTCAGGTGTACATCACAATGATCAGATCTATACCTACGGACACACATATCTTGAGAAATGACTGCCTGCTTCAACTTTCATTACTATGGCTGGGGCGCCTTCCACCCACTCTCTGGTTTCCCGCTCCCTCCCCGAAAGCAAGGGACCATCCTTGGGGCCCCACCTCCCCTCCCCTCCTCCTGCCCCTCCCCCTCTGCTGCAAGAGTTGCTTTTGTCACACTCGGGCAGGCCCTCCAGAGAGGAGGAGAATAGCTTCCGTCCCCAACACTGTGGGCCACGGCCACGGCTCAGATGGCTGCTGAGCCAGGCGACAGCTGAGCGCCAGGGGAGCCCCGAGGAGAGGGCTTTCCGGTCTTGGTTACATCCCGGCCCCCGGGGAGTGGCGAGCCAGCTGTGGGCTGGTGGGGATGGTTAGCGTGGGGCGCTGACTCTGCCTTTGGGAAAACACCGTGGTCTGCCCGGGGCCTGCCCAGCTGGTGTAGAGGGAGGTGGAAGACACACAGGGCGTTTATTTATTTATTGATCTGGCCCACTGACCTGCTCCGGGGGCTGAGCTGACTCGAGTTGCACATATCCTGTGCGCAGCAGTCAGCTGTTCCCCTCGCTCCGGGCGGCTGCGGGTGGGGGCGGGGTAATTCGACCCTGTCCGTGCACAGACCTCCTGCTTGGGTGGGTCCCAGACTCAGTGCAGTGAGTCCCGCGGGCCCTGGACTCCAGGGGCCGGCACCCAGAGTGAGCTGACTCGCACACGGGGGTTCTCTAGCACCCAGAGCCTCCGTGGGCCCCACGGGACACTCATGAGCCCTGACAAAGCTTAAGGTAGACCTTGGAGACTGAATGGTGGCGCCCGGTGGCACTGCTGCTAAGCGCCCACCCACCCTTCCTACCAACTCCATCCACAGGGCTTGGGTGAGCTGACTTCACCACCTCCTGGAGGGAGGGGAGGGGGTGACCCTGGCATCCCCTGACCACCGTGACTGACACAAGGACGGTGTATGACCCACGTGGGCCAGTTGGAACCCTTCCTGGGATTTGTATTGAAGGAGAAGCACCTTCTTCGGTGAGTGTCCCTGGAGGGTGCCTGGAACTACGCTCGCCGTGAGAGAATGGCTCCAGCCAGGTAGAGAGCAGAGCAGAGAGGTGGTAAGAGTGAGTCTTGGGACCCCAGGATGTTTTCCAGCCCCTGGATCCAGCCATGCCTGAAGCTAGCCCTACCCTGGGCTTTTCAGCGACGAGTCAGTTATACTTTCCTTTTAGTTTAAGCCAGTGTGACGTGGGTTTCTTTTCCTTGCACTCAAATGTGCCTGAGGAAAGGAACAGGTCGCCGGCTCAGCATCCTAGAAGCCCCCAGACATCATTTCTTAACCCGGGAAACTTTAAGCCCCAGGCTCCCTCCTCCCAAACCTGCATGCCAACACACGCACGGCACAGACACGATCCCTTTCTCACATGCAGCAGGCACAGGCCGCCCAGGGCAGGAGGCGCATGCAGACGCAAGGACCCAGCTCCCACCCCGAATGGGGAAGAAAACACTGAGGCAGACAACCTTGACGCCAGCTGATGGCATACAAGTCCCCCAGGGTCCGGCGGCGGCCCATGGGCCGGGGCAAAGACCAGTACCTCCACGAGACTGGACAGGCAGCATGTGGAGGTGAAGGGCAGAAGGCAGAGGTGAGAAGACAGCACTCCCAGTATCTCCAGGCAAAACGGGCACCAAGCACGCCTTCCCATTTAAGAACACTTATTTCTGAGTCGACGCCAAGCCCAGGTGTTGCCAAAGGCCCCAGGTCCTGAGTATTAACCCTAAAGCTGAGCGAAGAGGTGCCCAGTAGACATAATTCTATCCCTGGCATGATTACAGTGAGGCCTAAGAGAGGTCCTTATGGCAGAGGGAAGAACAAGGTACAAATCCTTGGGAAAATGTGGTCTCTCTCTCCCTCTTACTAGCTGTGTGACCCCAGGCAGGCGTTTCCACCTTTCTGAGCCTGTTTTTCCATCTGTGAAATGGGGTAACGACCAGCCCCTTGCAGAGGCACGCCGCGTGGCCGTCATTAACTGTGTAGGGGAGCTGGAATTTCCACGCAGTGCACCACTGCCCCCGACCCTGAGCTGATTCTGCAGTGTTCCCAGGTTAGCCTCCCGGGCCCACACACACAGGGCAATCCAACAGAACCCTTTAATTTTACTCTGAGGGCTGTGGGCTGTTGTTGCTACATGTAATTCTTGTTGCTCACCTTTGAGCACAGAAATATGCCGCTTCTCCTCACCCTGCGTTCTGACAAGTGTACGCTTAAGAGGCTTTGCGCTTCCTCTAAGTCAACTAAGCCCAAGTGTTCGGCCCTAAGGCAAGGCATAGCTATATGATAACAACGGGTCCTCGTTTTTTATTATTGGTTGAGGATCTTTGTCAAGGGCTTTGCATATGGGTCTCACTTGATAATAAAAAAGAAAACCTCATGACGGGGACATCACTTCCGTTTTTGGAGGAGGTGGTTGAGCGGCAGAGGTTAAGTTGCTGGCCCAGTCCCCTCAGTCAGTAAGTGGAGCGGCTGAGGTTCGAATTCCGGTCTGTCTGACCCTCCCATCCTCTGTTTATCAGCTAAGATGCATGCATCCTCTCGTTTTAGAAATGCTTTGCCGGGGAAGGGAGTCAGGGGGCCTCAGCATTTCTGACATGGCAGGAGCCACGCTTCGGGACACCCGTGGGGAAAGTTCTCCGGGAAATGGAAGCGTGTGTGTGTGTGTGTGTGTGTGTGTGTGAGTGAAGGGGGTCAGCCCTACTCCTGACGCCCAGTCAGGGCTGTTATGCCAGCGGAGAAAGCAGAGCCCTTTGCACATGGCCTCAGATGGCCTGCAAATGAGCTGGAAGCAGCCCGAGGACCTTGGCTGCCAGGATCATTCCAGGGAGGGGTCAGGGCCCAGCTCCCTAAGGCCCCTGAGGAAGGGCGGGCTTGCCCATCAACCCCGACCCCATGCCTGGCTTCATGCCCTCTCGGAGGCAGACGTGAAGAGAAGGTTCTGGGGGTGGAGGCCCCCACGTGGTGACGGCCAGCACAGGGCTCCCCCGCGGGTGCGAGGCTCGAGCTCCCGCTTACCTTCCTCCGGCTCCAGGGAAAACTCGTCCTGCCCAGCGTCCTGCCCTTCGAGGCAGGTGGCGGGCACCCAGCCTTGCTCTTCAGCGGTGCTGACGAACCACCAACCTGGGAAGACGAGAGCAGACGGATGTTAGCGGGTCAGCTGTGAGGTCTGGGTGCCAGAGTAGAATGACACATTCAGGCACCGAGTGCGTCACACTCAGGCTAAGGCCGACAGGCGCCTTCCTATTGGTGGAACACAGCGAGCCGTGTCAACTGACTGCTGGGGAGGGACGGGGAGGGCAAGGCCGTGCTGAATGGCGAGAGTCCTTCACTAGGTGTGTCCGGTACGAGTCACTGTAGTTGCATCGCCTTTCAGCATCTTCACGTGATCGTCCTCACTGCTCAGAGCAGGAAACCGAGGCTCCAAGAGGCGAACAGACCTGCCCAAGTCCTCACGGCTACGGCAGGGCTGTCTGATGCTGAAGCCACTGCCCTCGTAACTCTCCGGGCTGTGCATCTGTTCATGTCAAGGTCAAGTGGCTGCAGGTGTAACTACCTGAGAGGCCGCTCACCCAGACCCAGGCCCTCCCTCTTCAGAGAAAAGTCTCAGGGAGCTAGTGGTGGGCGGAATAATGACCCACCGGATAACCCACATAATCCCCAGAACCTGTGACTATGTGAAAGGTTGCAGAGGGGATTAAGGTTGCTAATCAGATGACCTTCAAACAGGGAGACGGTCCTGGAATATCTGGGTGGCCCATGTCATCGCCAGGGCCGGGAACTATGGAAGAGGGAGGCAGAGGAGGCAGGGGGAGCCGTGGCTACGGAAGAGGCACCAGACTGCTGGCTGGGAGGATGGAGGAAGGGCTGCCACTTACACACTCACACACACAGAGGCACACCTTGCCGTACGCTTCACTTTACTGCACTTTGCAGACAGTGCATTTTTTTTACAAATTGAAGGGGAAGACCCTCCACCAGCAAAAATATTACGTGCTCGCTGAAGGCTCAGGTGATGGTTAGCATTTTTTAGCAATAGATTATTTTTAAATTGAGGTGTGTACATTTTTTAAAAAATATTTTATTGATTTTTTATAGAGAAGAAGGGAGAGGGACAGAGAGTTAGAAACATCGATGAGAGAGATCGATCAGCTGCCTCCTGCACACCCCCCACTGGGGATGTGCCCGCAACCCAGGTACATGCCCTTGACCGGAATCGAACCCGGGACCCTTCAGTCCGCAGGCCGACGCTCTATCCGCTGAGCCAAACCGGTTCGGCAGGTGTGTACATTCTTAAGGCATAATGTTATCTATTGACTATAATGTAAACGTAACTTTCACATGCCTTGGGAAACCAATTTGTGCGATTCGCTTTACTGTGATATTTGAGGTATTTGCTTTACTGCGGGGGTGTAGAACCACACACGCAATATGGCGAAGGTGTGACCTTACGCATGCACACATGCACACACACATATATGCGTGCTGTGTGCATACAATTATCATGGAAGAATTCATACCAACCCGATAGAAGGGCTATCTGGGGTTCGAAGCTGGTGGGAAAAACAGACTCACTTTATCATGAATGCTTCAAGAAGAATGTATCCATGTACTACTTGGATAATAAATTTTACTTGAAGATTTGACTACCTGCCTTTCCCCCCTCCGCTGCCCTCTGGACACATCCGGCTTGTCTCCAACCCCATCCCGGCCCCCACTCTTCTCCTGCGATGCCTTTGTTCTGACTTCACTCAAGCAGGTGGCCGGGGGAGTGGGTGCGCTGTTCCTTGGTCCTCAGGAGCACCCCAGCCACCCCGATAATCTGCATAAACTCATTCCCAGGAACGAGAGAGCCACACGGCCTGTGGCCAGCTGGCACTGGATGGGAATTCCAGCTCCGAATCCTGTTGGGAGGTTTTGGGTGAGCGACCAAGTCACTTGGACTCTGTCCCTCCAGCTGTGAGGCAGGGGTAACAATCGCGAGGTTGAATAATTAAGAACTTTTGGTTGGCTAACCCGGACCTCATGGCGAATGGGAATGGAATCCACATGCTGCTCGGAGCAGAGCCTTTCCATTATTTTTTGGACTTTAACTAGCCATCGGGGTATCACAGGGACTGGTCTGATGTTGATATTATAGCCAATGTCACATTTTAGTCACAACAAAGCCAGTAGATTTATGTCACTTTTTCCTAGAGGGGATCCACTCGCCTCCTGCTCCCCACTCTTTGCTTTTAACGGCGCCAATGGCTGCTTTGTGGCTAAGGGAGGCAAAAGGGAAGGAAGCTCACATTTTTAAGTACCTACTGTGTGCCCAACACAGGCTCAGACACTCTCCATATACTATCTCATTTTTCTCTTTACAGATGAGAGAATTGGTGGTGAGAGGGAAGCAGCCACCTGGACTGCTGTGAAACGCAGACTTCAGATGGAGGCCCCGGCCAAGCGTCTCGATCGTACCCCATCTGTCCCAGACCTGGCCAGTGCACATGACTAGTGGTCGCTGCGAGGGGCAGGTGCACGGGGGAGACAGGCGGTGTGTCCAGTCCACACCAGAGCCCACGGCTGATGGAGCCTTGGTGGAGACGCCCAGAGTCATCAAAGAAAATCAACAGGGCAAATTCTCAGGGGAATGCTAGACTCTGTGTCTCCAGGTGCTCTAAGCCAGGAGAATGTTCATGAAATGTGAACCTCAAAGCCAATCGGTAACATCTGACCCAACAGGACTTTGGTGGGTTGGGACCAAACAGGAGATCTGAGCACTCGGACCAAACAGGGGTCATCCGCCGGACCTGCGGAAACGGGCCAGCCCGATCGGCGACGGCCGTTGCTGCGCTTCCCCGTGTTCCTGACCGAGGGGCTTGGTGAGAGTGTTGGGAGGGGAAGGAGGTGGTCTGGGCGCCCACCTGACTCATTCTTCTCGATGATGTCCACCACCTGGCCCACGCTGAGGCTGATCTCCGAGCTCTCCTGCTTCTGGTAGTTGGCCACCACCACGTACTGCTCCAGGACCATGGGGTCCACCGAGGTCGGGTCGCTCCCTGTGGATGGAAAACACCATCAGCTGTCACCTCTGGCCACCGCTCGGTGTAAAGGAGCAGGAGCCGGGGAGGAGGGGGGGTCAGGAGGGCACTCTAAATAGAGAGAGCTGCTGCTAGAGGACTTGTCTCATCCATTCATTCTTTTATTCATTTGCTCACTCAACCACCACAATGTACTAGTCCTGTGCAGGCACTGTAGGTTCAGAGTAAGATATGGTACTTGCCCTGAAGAAGCAGACAGCCTAGTGTGAAAGTTCATTCATTCATAGCTACCCATCCAGCATCAGCCACTATTCACCCATCCGTCATTCATCCAACCAAACATGTATCCATCGATCATCCACCCACTCATTTACCCATACATTCACCAACCAGTAAGCCATCCACATTTACTCATTTATTAATACATGAAACCACCAATGATATTCCAGACACTCTATTAGGTGCTGTTTGGGGGTGTTAAAGTGGGTGAAACAGATATGACTCCCAGCATCCTAGTTGGGGCGAGAGACACATATTCAGTACATGTGATCCATAAGCATAGAGGAGAAAGTATTCGTTTTGGATACATGCATTTCTGGAAACACAGAAAAAACAAGAGGGGGATGCTACGTTAATGGAATGGTCAGCAAGACCTCCCCGGGAAGCAACAAAGCAGAGTCAGGAGGACAATGGGGAAAGAACGGTGCAGGCCGACCGGGAGGTGGGAGGAGGCCTGGAGCCTTCCAGGACCGGGAGGGAGGCCAGGGTGGCTGACGCTCAGAAGTGAGGACTTCAAACCACTTTTTTTTTTTAACCCCTGAAGTAGAACCGCCAAAGGGATTTTAAGAAGGGAGTAACACGTGAAGATCTACATCTTTAAAAGGATCACTCTGGCTGCCTCATGGAGAATGGATTAGAGGCTGGCAAAGAAGAAAGCAGACCAGCTCTCTCCGGTGTGGCTCCGTGGGTAGAGCATCGGCCTATGGACTGAAGGGTCCCGGGTTCAATTCCGGTCAAGGGTACATACCTTGGTTGTAGGCTCGATCCCTGGCCCTAACCAGGGCTATGTGTGGGAGGCAACCAATCAATGTGTCTCTTTGTCTCTCACCCTCCCTTCTACTCTCTCTAAAAATCAATGGAAAAATATCCTCGAGTGAAGATTAACAAAAACGGAAAAGGAAAAAGCAAAAGAAGCAGGAGACCAGATGGAGGTCACGGAGCTGTTAGGCAAGAGCTTTGTTCCAGGGCAGGGCAGAGGGGGGGTGGCCCTAGGAGAGGCCATTTCCACAGGCTGCAGTGTCCAGTGTGGATGGACAGCCCTGGTTAAGGTCTAAGACAAGCTGATAAATAAATGGAAAGAGGCCACAGAATACGAGGGATGTAAAAGATCAGACGGGTGCAGACGCTCCCGAGAGGAGGGGACAGCACTTTCAGAGCAGCAGGCTGGACGTGGTGGGAGGGCAGCGTGACATTTGTGGCCGCCGGACCCTCATGGCCTGCACATTCTGATTCAAAACATTCCCTCCTGTTGTTTCCATAAACAACAGGAACATCCAGGAAACCCCACGTTCTGTTCCAAACACTCCCAGTAGTGGAGGGGGCGTGAGGGCTGGCTCACACCGAGCCGATTTCGTGCTCCTCTTCCCGACTCTCTCGGGTGGCATCCTGTTGGTCGCTTGAAACGGGCCACGGTGGGAGCGTTTATACCACGGAGCTGGCAGATGCTACAAAGCAGGGGTGACCACAGAAAGCTGCTTGTGAAGTCGTTCCCAGCACGCCCCCGCGCTCCAGCCCCGGGCGTCCAGAGCAGCACAAAAGCCCTTTGTTAGAGCCAGGCACCGCGGATTCTTGACGTGGAAAACCAGAGCAGGGCATGCTAGCCCGGTGAAGGGTCACCGCTCTCTTTCCTATAAGGTGGGAGAAAACTTCCCACATCTTGTTCACCTTCATATTCCCAGGGGACCTAGAGTACCGTCAGGCACACAGTAGGTGCTTAATAAACATCCTATATAGTAAAAGTCTAATATGCAAAATGTCCCCTCGACGAAGAGTTCGGATGGGAGTTCAACTGCTCACTATGACGTGTGCTGACCACCAGGGGGTGGCGCGGAACATGGCAGGCCTAGGCTATGAGGCACTGGCAGCGGGCGGCAGTGGAGGTGCTCCTGGCCCCAATGGGCTTCCGGGTGAGCCAAGCCACAGCCGCCAGGACCACAGGGGCCGGTCAGGCTCTCCATGGGTTCGTGCAGGAGCTGGTCTGCAAGGTCGGCCGGGAGAGAGCGCGCTGCCCGCCCGGCTTCCTTGTGGCGCCGCTGGGCGGCCCAGAGGCCCACGCTGCACCCCGGCCCACGGTGTCCAGCTGCGCTCACTGCATCTCTGCGCGAGGACTCGGGCACCGTGACTCAGGTGGAGGCAGGTGTGTGGGGGGTTGCGGGGGCCCAGGTGCTGCCCTGGGCCCAGAGGTCAGCTGGGACCTGCCCTCCCACACCAGACGCTCGCGCTTCGATCGCTGGCCAGGCCTAGGGACCGCACCGGTGCACGAATTTCGTGCCCTGGGCCTCTAGTGGAATGAATAACCATGGCCATCTTGTTCACTCAGCACTTAGCACAGACATATTCAATGGACATTTGTGAAGTGAATGGACAAAGGGCAAATGGAAACTTCTAGAAACTCTCCATTCTGCACCAACTCTCCTAACCGGGCTGCCGACGGGATCTGGCATAACTACAAGCAGTGACAAAATCGGGGAATTACGGGACTCACTGTGAACAAGAGAGTCGTTCCCTGCCGATGAGTGGCTCAGATGAGGGTGCATGGGGTTGCTTTTCCTACACCAGCTCTCCCAGAGCTGCTGTCTGCATTTCACCCACAGCGCTCAGCGCTCAGCGTATCAAAACCAGGCACCAGGATTTGACATTCCAGCTTCTCACACTAGGCTCCAGGCCATTTAGGTGTTATGCAGAGACACCTGCTGGTGGACTGTGATACTGCAGCCAAGCTCTATAACGCACAGTAAGGGCATAAGTCCTAGGAGCTGCAAGTGTGAGAGCAAGTATTCCTAGGTAAGCGTTGTCATTCTTGTGGTCCCACAGGACACAGGAGAGAAGGAAGAGGTGAGCAGAAAGGAGGAGATTCCACAGAGGAAGGGCGATTTTATCATGGAGGAAGGGTATAAAATATTCTCAAGAGGCAGATGCCTAATCTACCACAGAATTTTCTAGTTGGCCGTATTTTGTTTTGTTTTTAAATATATTTTTATTGATTTCAGAGAGGGGGAGAGAGAGAGAAACATCAATGATGAGAGAGAATCATCAATTGGCTGCCTCCTGCACGTCCCACACTGGGGATCGAGCCTGCAACCCAGGCATGTGCCCTGACCGGGAATCGAACTGTGGTCTCCTGGTTCCTAGGTTGACACTCAACCACTGAGCCACGCCAGCTGGGCCTAGTTGGCCATGCTTTGATTCAAGATGACATGTTTTGAAATTTAAAAATAACTGCTGTGGATAAAACTGCACCCCTCCAAAGCCACCTGCTGAAGGTCTAACCACTATGTGATGGTACAGGAGGTAATTAGGTTAAATGAGGTCATGACCTCATGCTGGGGTTTGTGCCCTTGTAGGAAGAGACCAGGGAGCGTGATCTCCGTCTCTACATGTGAGGACACAGCGAGAAGGCAGCAGGCTACACGCCAAGAGGCCTCTCTCCAGACCCCAACCATACCCTTCACATCTGTGAGAGAGTAAGTTTCTGCTCTCTAAGCCGCCCCAGCAAACCAATACAATGAGCAATAAGCAGCAGAGCAGAATACTTTCCAGAACTACAACATAACACTGCCAGTCTTGCTCCGTGTCGGTAAATGACAGAATACCTCAGTAAGGAGAGGGTAGAGCCCCAGCCGGTTCGGCTCAGTGGATAGCGTTGGCCCGGGGACTGAAGGATCCTGGGTTCGATTCTGGTCAAGGGCATGTACCTCGGCTGCAGGCTCGATCCCCAGCCCAGGTCAGGCTCATGTGGGACACAACTAATTGATATCTCTCTCACATCAATATTTCTTTCTCTCTGTCTTTCCCCCTCCCTTCCACTCTCTCTAAAAATCAATGGAAAAAATATCCTTGGGTGAGGTTTAACCAAAAAAATAAAAATAAAATAAGTAAGAAGAGGGTAGAAAAATCAGGAAGAAAGATGCTCCTTAGATAATCACACGACCTGTTACATGTTGGTGGAGGATTTTTTTTTTTTGCAGGATGAGCAGAACTGGAGACCACATGAGCCAAAGTCTGCAGGAGCCAGCCAAGCCAGCCAGGGCCCAGGAAATTCTGGAGACGGATAAGCCTTCTCCAGCTCAGTTCTGGCCCAGAAATCTCAGGGCTTGGCTGTCAATCTTCAGTCCCTTCAAATTGCAGCAAGAAGGCGGGGTCTAACACAAAGGGCGTGTTCAGAGGTCAGCCGGAAAACAAGGCCGAGTCCAGCATGGGCTCTTCATCTGAAGGAAGAGAGATGCTATTTCCTATCCGTCGGGACCATAAATAACCCGGCCCCGTCACTGCAGGTGGGTGATGTGGCAGCGGCTGCCGCAAATTAGAGCTTCTTCTCCGACTTCCAGACCAGTCCCCTCATCAGGCCCGCCTGACGGGACACTTCTGTTTCCACAGGCCAGCGCTCTCTCCTCTCTGCCGCCCTCCCACCCTTCCAGGAAAGGTCTGCACACTGGGAGCCAGAAACTCTGTGACCCGCCCGAGAGCGGCCGCTCCACTCTTTTCTAGGAAACGTGTCATTAGCCTCAGGCTCTGGGGCTATTTGCAGCCGGAGCAGATGCCATGGCTGACCAGTACCTATTAAGGCAGACAGCAGCAGTAAACAGGCTGCGGGGGAAGAGGCCAGAGTTCATGCCACAGCGGGACCTCGAGGCAACGAGAACCCCCCTCTCCACTCTCCCGGGCAAGAACGGCGTCGGGCCTGCACGGGGGCCAGAGCTGTCGAAACTGCTCCTGATGCTGCT
The DNA here is from genome assembly GCF_000147115.1 of Myotis lucifugus. Lineage (NCBI taxonomy): Eukaryota > Metazoa > Chordata > Mammalia > Chiroptera > Vespertilionidae > Myotis > Myotis lucifugus. The sequence goes on along the minus strand of NW_005871594.1, from coordinate 198,724 downwards.
CTGAAGGACACCCTCGGACTCTGAATTAACAGCAGCAGAATAAAGGCAGCAGCAAACATGTACCAGCTACCACATGCCGGGCACGGTTCTGAGTGCTTTAGATGTGTTAGTAGAACATGATAATCCTATTAGGTAGATGACTATTATTAAACCCATTTTTCAGATGCGGAAACTGAGGCCCATGGAAGGAGGCATCCTTTTTTACTTCTAGGACCTCTGCTGGGCCCCCTTCCCCCATTTTAAAAAAAAATATATTTTAATGATTTTTTACAGAGAGGAAGGGAGAGGGACAGAGAGTTAGAAACATCGATCAGCTGCCTCCTGCACACCCCCCACTGGGGATGTGCCCGCAATCAAGACACATGCCCTTGACCAGAATCGAACCTGGGACCCCTCAGTCCGCAGGCCGACGCTCTATCCACTGAGCCAATCCAGTTAGGGGCCCTTCCCCCATTTTTATCAACCTCCTCAAGCTTCCTGGAGTCCCAGATAAATAAAATAACTTAGGATTCTGGGAGCTCTGAAGAACACGCTGGCCCAGGTGTGGTGTGGCTGGGCCTGTGCAGATGTGGGGGCGGTTAACACACTACAGAATATTAGAAGCTGTCTCCCCTGCCCCTCCAAGGTGTTCTCTGGGAAAGATAGGTCTCATCCACTTTGTAATTTTTTTTGTATAAGATGAAGCCACCCTGGCTGGTGTGGCTCAGTTGATTGAGCATCGTTCCATGCACCAAAAGTTCGCTGGTTCGAGTCCCGGTTTGATGCCTGGGTTATAGGTTCAATCCCCAGTAGGGGGTGGGTAGGAGACAGCCAGTCGACATTTCTCTCTCACATCAATGTTTCTCTCTCTCTCCTGTCTAAAATCAATAAAAATAAATAAATAAATAAAAACCCAAAAGATGAAACACCATCCAATCATTTTTTTTGGGGGGGGGAGGGAACAGTATGTGGTATCAAATAATTAATCAAGCAATCAAGTATCCAACCACCCATCTAACATCCATTCATCCATCCAGCATCCATTCATCCACTCATCCATCCATCCATCTGTCCATCGATATGGCCACATCCCCAGTGTGAAGCCCAGGGCCTGGCACACACATCACAGGTGCTCAGTAGTGTGAACATGGAATGAATAGGAGAATATGGAAAATGTTCTTACCAGATTTCTTTTTCCCCACATGCTCCCTGTACGGGAAAGAATGGGGGTGGGAAAGAGTGAGAGTCAGTACCTGTTGTGCATTGACATAAGTTAGTCTGTTAGAAAACTGAGATTCTCCATCTCACAATATCTCCAGGCAATGGGTAACAGTTAAGCCAGCCCCAGGGACCCAGATTCCTTAAAAAAAAAAAAAAAAGGATTCCTCTTCATTTTCTCCCTTTCTTGGAGAAGTGCTCCGGCGCCCCGGGAGGAGCTGATGGGTGGAGGGGACTCAGTCTGAAAACAGGAGCCAGGCCTCCCCTTGCTGAGCCGGTGCCCACCTGGCCAGGCACAGAGGCCCCGCCCCAGGGCTCGGGCCCCGAGACGTAGACGTGGAGGGAAAGCCTCGGTGGTGAATGGCACACAGAACACGCTAAGACCGGGTAGCAGCCTGGATAGCAGTGAACGCAGCGCATCTCCCTCAGGGTGCCAGGGAGGAGCTGTCCCGACGGCCCAGGAGCTGCGAAAGCTGGCTGTGTGCCTACTATGTGCCGGCCCCGTGCCGAGGACTTCACACACACATACCCAAGCCGCACTGTGACCCTGTGAAGTACGCATTACTGCTATTCCCACGTAGGAAGTGAGGACGTGGACTCTCCTGAAAACGATCGGAATAAAACTCCACCGCCAGGAAGCGGAATTATCAAACATGACAGCCGGGGTGGGGGTGTCCGCATGTTGTCAGCTCCAAGCTCAGAGATTCCCAATTCTCTCATTGCAGCCTCCAACACCCCATGATGTGGGTGGGGCCAGGGACGTGACCTCATTGCACAGATGAAGCAACTGAGGCAGAAAGGGAGGGAGGAGTTAGGGGCCCAGGTGCCCGCAGCCGGCTTCCTCCCCGTGAACCCGGACTGTCACTGCCCACCGAGTGCGACGAAGGCTGCACGAAGTGAGGCCCCGTGGGGCTCAAAGCACAGGAGCAGTTTGATTTTTCCTTTGCTCTCCTCCGGTTCCGCCTGGGGCCGGCTGGGCACGCTCCGGGCAGGTCCACAAGCCAACTTACTCTTTGGGGGGATTCAGGTCCTCGGGTCTCGTCTCAAAGAACTGCAGCACCTCGTCACACTGGGAGATGTAGGGGGGCAGCTGGATCAGGGCCTGGAGAGGAGACACGGGTGAGTGCGAAGGGAGGAGGGGGTGTCGGGCATGCTCCAGGCCAGGGACTCCCCCTTGGCAGGCAGCAGAAGCCGGGAGGAAGGGGGGTGCTCGTTAAAGCACAGATCGCAAGGGCTTTACCCCCAGATTTCCTGATTCAGGCCTGAGAACGTGCATTTCCAACGGTCCCTGGTGCTGCTGCTGCTGGTTTGGGGGAACCCCCCGTCCACACACTGGATGTACAGGGTGAGGGCTAAGTAGGTTTACAGTTCTGACCACACAAAACAGTTTATTCTTCTATTATTTTTTTCCTATTATTATTTATTAATTATTGTATTATGTTCCATCCAAACAACTGTAACCCTACTGTTGCCCCACCCCGTGTATGCACATGTACATTACAGGCACGTTTGCACACATAATGCGCACATATTTAGACAGAACCATAAACCGTGAACATCATGCCATGTCCTTGTTCTTCCCCCACCCCAGCTCCCCTGGGTGGTGGGCGTCACTGCTTAGCCGATATCACACTTGACTCCGCTCGCTGCCCACGGAGACCATTCCGGTTGTTTCTGACGTGCCAGCGAGTCTGTCCCAGCTCCCGGATCTGCAGTGCTAAAGGATGGGAGTCAGCATGGCTCCACGATGAAGCCACAGCTCAGGTCAACAAATGTGCACCGAGGGCCCCTCTGGCCCGGGCCCCAGGGACGCAGATCTGAGCGCAGCAGAGCTGTCTCGTGCACACACTTCATTACACACTTCTGTGCGGGGACACGCCTGTGCGTGTGCACACATTTCAGCAGCAGAGGCGACTCTGCCAGCCATGCCCCCACCGGTTGGTGCTCAGTGCTCGGGAGTGGGGTGGGACCTGCCCCCCGAGCCCCCCACCCCCGCAGAAGGCCTCGGTCCCTGGCACCTCCCACGTGCCTTCCTGCCATGCTCAGTGTGGGCCTGGGTCGGAAAAGGCAAGGCCTGTATTTTCTATATAACGAGCCTGTAAGAGCTCCCCTCCCCTCCCTGCAGTGATGCTCCAACCCTGCGACTGGGCTACGATGGACCAACGGAGTGACGGAGGGGTCTCCAATGTGGCACCTTCTATAGGACCCGGGGTGTTCTGACCCTGTATCATTTATTTTCCCAGTTTTTAAATACATTCACATTGTGCAGCCATTGCCACCATCATCTTCAGAACTCTTTTCATCTCGCAAAACGGAAACTCTGTCCCCACTAAACAACTCTCCGTTCCCCTCCCCCAGCCCCTGGCACCCACCACCCCTCTGTGTGTACATCTGACAACTCTGGGAACCTCAGGAAGTGGGATCCTACAGCATTTGTCCTCTGGCGACCAGCCTGTTTCACTGAGCGTCATGGTCATGTCCTCGGGGCTCATCATTATTGCAGGAGCTGGAATGTCCTCTTTTCAAGGCTGAACAATATTCCATTGTATGGATATATCACACTTTGGGTTGCTGACCCCATATGACCTTTGAGTCAGGCTCTGAATTTAAGCCCCTCCTACCTCCATGTGTGATCTGCCCCAGACCTCAAGTGGGAAAACCTGTGAGCTGGGGGGACATGTTTTAGGGGGGTGCCTTCCCTGGTCACTGTGGACTCAATCCTGGAGTGAAGGATGCGGACCCGGTATGTGTGGCTCATTCACTTATTTTATTAACTTCTTAGTGATTCCTGTTCTGCAGCAAACCCCCAGGCACCCAGCTTTTCCAGGCCAGCGGGGGAGAGCCCAAGAGGGAGAGAGCTTCTGACCCCCTCCTACCTGCCCCCCCTTGTGCCCCCCTCCTAACTGCCCCCCTTCTGACGGCCTCCGGCTTCCGACCCCCTCTCTTTCTGGCTCAGAGCAGCCTGTGTTCACTCTCCCGCTGAGGTTGAGCTGCATCCCAGGCCCCGGGGGTGTCTGTCCTCTGAAATCCTGCAGCCCTTGCAGTCGGAGCCACATAATGAAGGTGCTGATTACACCCTGGACTGGGGTGCGTCCCGGCTGCTTTGTGGGCAGAAATCGTGGGGCTGCCCCCAGACAGCAGTAACAACATCCTTTACGTTGGCTCAGCACTCGGTGGCCCTGAAATGCGGTCGCCTGTGCTGCTTCATGAGCTCCTGGGAGGGCTGGCCCATTTTAGAGACGGGGAAATGGAGGCTCTGGGGACCTGCCCAGGACTCCTACCCCAAGTCCACAGAGGGCAGGGGCATGTGGCTGCTCCTCACACTCCCCTACATGTCCAGACACTGCTGGGGAGACCCTGATACCTGGCCGAAAGAATCGACTGGATAAATGACATGGGGAAGAGGCCCGGATGTGGCCATGCGGCCCTGTTTGGGGCCAGCTGGGTGGGCCCTGAGGTGGCCATGGTCGCCGCCCAGAGGGGGCCTCCCAGGGTGCTCCTGGCTGAAACAGGCGGAGGCCCTGAATGGCACAGCGAGGCCCACGGAAACCTCCCAACAGCGCCAAGTTCTCTTTTGGTTTTGAGCAATTCCTAGGAAGTCAAAGCCAAACCAAACCCCCAAACCATAAAATCGGCCAAGTCACTAATGCAAGGCAGCACTGAGGGCTTTGATGTGCCCCTTCCATGCTGGAAGGACAGGCCGACAGAAAAACATGACCCGGGGCAGGGAAATAATTCTGCTTCTGTCTTGTGGTTGGTCAGCGAACCACCACCGTTCCCAGGGAAACGCTCTGTCCTGGGTGGGATGCTGGCCCCGCGGGCAGAGGTGGCTGGTCGGTGCAGGGAGGAGAGGAGAACAAGTCTTACTGGCCGAGGGTGATACGAAAGGTCAGACAGATCCAGCGCCTGATCCTGGCTCTGGCCATTCCCAGCGCCTCTCTGACCTCAGTGTGCTCATCTGTAAAATGGAAAGAACTAGGCCATCTCAGGGGGCTGTGCTAGATCAGGTGAGGAAGTGGCGGTAAGGATGCTATCATACGCAGGCTGCTCGGTGAACAGTCCGTTAACACTCTGGCTTTCTGTACTGTAGCAAGTACGGCATGTGGTGATTTCCAGGGATGGCCCTCGAGTCAGCGAGATGATTGTGTTAAAGAACGAGGCCAGGGCCCTCTCGATCCTCTTTAACTTCAAAAGGAATGCCCCAGATAGTTCGCACTGCTCTCTCTTTACAGCCGAAAATCTTACTCTATTGGGGCAAGAGCACTTCACCTGAGATCTACCCTCTTAACAAATTTTCAAGTACACAGCCCTGTGTTGTTGGCTGTTGTACGGAAAAGCTCTAAGCTTATTCATCTTGCTGCCTGAAGCGCTAGGCCTGTTGGTCAGTAACTCCCGTTGTCCCCTCCCTGAGCCCCCACCCACATTCCACTCTCACATTCTATGAATCTGACTCTTTTAGAAACCACAGACAAGCAGAGTCCCACAGCATTTGTGTTTCTGTGACTGGCTCATTTCACTCAGCATAATGTCCTCAAGAGCCACCCATGTTGTCACATGTGGCAGGATTCCCTTCTCTTTAAAAAAAAAATTACTGTTATTATTTCATCCTCATCCAAGGATATGTTTCCATTGATTTTAGAGAGAGAGGAAGGGAGAAGGGAGAGGGAGAGAGAAACACTGATGTGAGAGATAAACATCGATTGGATCAGCTGCTTCCCATAGGTGCCTCGACCAGGGATCATGGAACCGGAAGTCTGGGTATGTGCCCTGACCAGGAATCGAACCCGAGACCTTTCGGTGTACAGGACGATGCTTCAAGCAACTGAACCACCCGGCCAGGGTAGAATTTCCTTCATTTTAAAGGCTGCGCAGTATGTGAGTGCATGCACACATCCTGGCTGTAGGGGACAATGCTACAATGAGCTCACCGAGAGCCACAGGCAGTGGGCACGGCCGAGCCAGAATCAGGAGCCGGATCTGTCGGACCTTTAAGCATCGCCCTCAGCAAACAGTTTCTCCTCCAGACGCTGATTTCAGTTCCTTTGGATAAACAGCCAGAAGTGGGATTGCTGGGCTGTCGGGGAGTCTACTTTTAACTTTCGGAGGCACCTCCGTCCTGTTTTTCATAGCAGCTGTACCGCGGTGCGTTCCCGCCAACAGTGTGAGCAAGGGCTCCAGTCTCCCCATGTGCTCACCAACACTTTAGAGACAGCCATTCTAACAGGTGTGAGGTCACAAGTCATTGTGCTATTGATTTACATTTTCCAGATGACCGGTGGCACGGAGCTTTCTCATGTTCAGGTGTGGGTACCTGCTGGCCACTTGTATACCTTCTCAGTGAGAATGTCTATTTGATTCTTTAGTCCATTTTTTAATCCAGAGGTTAGTGTTTGTGCTGCTGAGATGTAGAAGGAGTTCCTTAGACATCTTAAGAGATGAATGCCTTATCAGATGTAGAAGGGCTCTCTCCCATTCCACAGGCTGCCCTGTCACTGCTGATGGCTTCCTTTGCTGTGCAGAGCCTGTTAGTTTGATGGAGTCCCAACTTGTTTGTTTTTATTTTTGTTGCCTGTACTGCTGCTATCACATCCACAAAATCACCGCCAAGAGCCCAGAAGTAAATCCATGCATATGCTCAACAGATCGTTAACAAAGGCACCAGGAAGACATATGGGTGAGGCCAGTCTCTGCAACAAATGGTGTGGGAACTGGACGTCCACAGAGAAGAGTAAAACTGGGCCCCCGTTTTATACCACACCCACAAAAACACCTCAGCGTGGACGGCAGACTTAAACATGAGACCTGGAACCGTCAAATCCCCAGGAGAAAACACCGCTCCTACTCGCTGCCCTAGAGCAGGACCAGGCGCTAGAGCCGCGGCAACAGCAGGGGGCTGGATTCGAAAACTTTTGTTCCTATGGTTTCATTTTTATTTCTGCCTACTTTTACGGCTCATGACACCAGTTTTCTCTTACGGTCCTAACATAAAATGTCCTCTAAAAGACATATTTTGTAAGAAGTTAAAAAAGTGAGTTCACGTAAAGAAAAATAATAAGACAGGTGGTAGCATATGGTAAAAATCTTGAAAGGAGGTCTCAAGTGACCGGAGTCTGATAAACACTATTCTATTGGCTATAGTTTACTTTAAAATACTATGACAGCCTGGCCGGCGTGGTTAGTCGTTGAGCGTTGACCTATGAATCAGGAGAGGTCACTGCTTGATTCCCGGTCAGGACACTTGCCCAGGTTGTGGGCTCGATCCCCAGTGTGGGGCATGCAGGAGGCACCGCCAATCAATGATTCTCTCTCATACTGATGTTTCTTTCTCTTTCTCCCTCTCCTTTCCTCTCTCTGAAATTAGAAAAAAAAATCATCAAAATACTAAGGCATGGGCATACAATCATGTGTGTGTGTGTGTGTGTGTGTGAGTGTGTGAGAGAGAGAGCTTTAAGCTGCACCCTAGTGATGGCTAGTTAATGCTGCAGTCCCCTCATTGGGAATGAGCACGTTAGCAAGTAAGACTCCCACCACAAGTCCTCACTTCGGAAAGGTCTCCTTCAGAGCCTTCCTTCACCAGCAGCACAGCTGTTAGAAGTGATTTTCTTCGCTGGCGAAAGGAGGGGTGTCCTGGAACTAGTCTCAGATGCTCTGGCCCTGGCATGGCCAGAACGTGGCGAGCCCAGCAGCGCACGCCCCGCAGGCTGCTGCCCCGGGTCTAGGACCCCGAATCCTCCGAGTTCTGCCTCTGCTTGAGGTCTCCCTGTCGGACCTCGGTCAGGATTCCCCGATCCTGCCACAAGCATGTCACTGCGTCTGTCGCCAGGAAACGTCCATGCGAAGCCGTGTCAGACAGGCAGCGGGTAGGTCGCGCTTACAGAACCGCCGGAGGGGCTGTCCAGGCTGCTGCTGGAGGGTAAATGCTTGCAGGTGCGGCAGGATCTGGCCGAGTCTTGTTCTCATGGCTTTTTGATGAACAGAGGTTCTTAAATTTAATGGAGTCAAAGAAGTCAATCATTTTGCGGTGGGTGCTTTTTGTGTCTTTAGAAATCCTTCTGTACCTAGAGATTATGAGGCCATCTCCCTACTTTAATCCTTCAGAACCTTTTCTGGCACTGCCTCTCACAGGCAGGTCTTTCATTTCCTTGGAATTACATGTGTGGGGTGAGGGAGAGGTTAGTTCTTTGTTTTGTTTTTTTCTCGTGTGGAGGCCCATTTACTAAGGCGCCCAACCTCTCCTCAGTGACTGCAAGGCTGCCTTGGTCAGTATCAAAGTGTCCAAACACACATGGGTCTCCCTCTGGGTCCTCCTTTTTTTAAAAGAAAACAACAGATTATTATTATTATTATTTTTATTTTTAGAGAGGGAGGGAGAGATAGAAACATAAACGATGAGAGAATCATGGATCGGAGGCCACCCGCATGCCCCATCCCTCCTGGTTCATAGGTGGATGCCCAACCACTGAGCCACACCAGCTGAGCTGGGTTTTCCATTTTGCTCCATTGGTTTACCTTTCCGTGTGCCCACACCACGCTGTTAATTACCGTGACTTCCTAATGGGTCTGGTGGAGCAGAGAGTTTCTTCCACTGTGACTACACCCGGCAGCTGGCTCTTGGGACATCTACGGCCCTCATCCACCTTGACCTACCGGAGCCCGCCCACTTCTAGTCAATGAAGGCAACGGTGACAGATGGAGTTGGCTTCAGTCAGCCGACAGCAATGGCATTAACAGATACCAAATGCTATGGGAAAGCTAATGCAGACTTCGCAGACCTTGTGACAAAAGGGACAGTTTCACCTCCTTCCAGGAGGGCAGTTCCCTTGCAGCCAAGCCCAGGGAATTTGGCCAAAACCAAAATCCCAAAATATCGGCCCTGCCTCTTCCACGGCATCAACAGCCGGGGGCGGTAACTTCCACGTGGCTCTCAGAACAGCAGTTTCTTCCCTGCGGTGGGTCCTGGCGAATTCGTGATCTCGGTCGGGCCCCAGGGCCCCAGCATCAGTCCGACGCAGGCAGCTGCTGCTATCCCTCACCGCTTCCGGATTCTACACTTCCTTTCCCAAATCAAATGTCCGGAGCTCCTGACGCCCTGGGTGAGGGAACCGGGACTCCGGAGAGAAGCTGGGTGGGCTGGGGGAGCAGCAGGAGAGTGCACGCTGGGCTCGGAGACCAGTTTCGGGGGAGGGTACCAGCTGGAGCTTCCCAGCTGGTCAAGGTGACCCCAGGGTCCAAAGACGAAAAGAGGGGAACTTGCCTCTGAGAGCTGGGAGGAGGAGTGTCCTTGCACCCGAGTGACTGTCCCTGTCCCTCTCCCCCACCCCCACCCCTTCCCAAGGAGAGTGGAGTTGGAGCGCATGGACCTCTATAAAATACATGCTTAAATATTTTGGCCTCTTGAATTTTCACTTTCTAGAGAGGCCGAGAGTGGTATGCAAGTGCTAAGGCCTAAAAGGCCCGATTCATCGCCCAAACCGCCAATACTGTGACTGTGAGTAACTCTGCTGGGCCTCCGTGTCCTCATCTACGCGATGGAACAATAAAACCTACCTGTCCAGGTTCCGGAGAGATGAAACCAGGTCGTGCTGGCAAAGAGCAGATGGGCAATCGAGAGTGATTGTCTACCCTCCCTCGACGCCTCTGGCCACGAGAGGGGATCGATCCCCTCCCTGCCCCCCTTCACATTTAAAAAATTTTTATTATCATTTATTTTAAAAAAAATTTTTTGGTAAGGGATTACAAATTTATTAGGTCATTTGGGAAACCAGATGGGCTGAGCCCCAATTCAAGTATAATTTATGTACCATAAAAATCACCCGCTATAAGCACACTAAATTCAGTGATATTTAGTAAATTACAGAGTTGTGCAACCATCACCACAGTCTAGTTTCAGGACCTTCCATCACCTCAAAAACTCCCCCCAACCTCATTCACAACGGGTCTCCACTTCCACCGCCCAGCCCAGGAAACCACCGATCGCTCTCTCTCGTCTCACCCATTTTGACTTTTCTGCACATTTCACATGAATGAAGTCATACACTTTGCACTTTCCTGCAGCTGGCTTTTCCCACTGAGCGTCATGTTTTTTGAGACTCACCCACGTTGCAACATTTTACCAGTATTTCACTGCGTTTTATCTAGTCACCTAATGATGGGCATTTGGATTGCATCCAGCTGTGGGTTATCAGGAATTAATACAGCTGGGAACATCTGCATCCAAGTCTCCATGGGGATATAAGTTTTTCTTTCTCTGGAGGATACACCTGGGGGGGTCACGTGATAAATTTCCTTCTGAAGAAACTGCCAAGCTGTTTTTCAAAGCGGCTTCCCACAGAACGAGGGCTCCAGTTTCTGCGCCTCAGTCACTCCCGGTCTTGTCTGTCTTGCTGATTACGGCCCGTCTAGTGGCTGTGCAGGTATCTCCCATGGTTTTATTTTGCGCTGCCCGAATGACTAATGATGCGGAACCCCTTTTCTCGTGCTTATTAACCACTGGATAGCTTCCTTCTATTCAAGGCTTTTGTCCATTTATAAGCTGGGTTGTCTTTTTATTACGGAGTTGCAAGAGTTCCTTATATTGTCTCAATACAAGTCCCTTATCAGATAATAGCATTTGTAAACATTTTCTCCTAACTTGTGGCACATCTTTCCATTTGCTTCATGGTATTGAAGTACAGAAGTTTGCAAGTTTATCCATTTTTGTCTTTTGGTGTCACATCTAAGAACTCTTTGCCTAAACTAAGGTCACGAAGGTTTCCTTCCAGAAGTTTTATAGTTTTCGCTCTTATGTTTAGGTGTGTGACCCAGTGCGAGTTGATGCTGTCTGCATGATGTGAGGTAAGGGTCCAACTTCCTGCTTTTTTGCATATGGATATCGCATTAACCCACACTGTTAAGATTATTCTTTCCTATTGAATTTCGTGGTGCCTTTGTTGCAAACCAGTTGCCTATAAATTTGTAAGAATTTAGACTCTCAATTCTGTTCCACTGACCTGTGTGATCCTTCTGACAGCACCACACTGTCTTGATTACTGCGGCTTTGTAGGACGTTTAGGCCTCCAATTTCGTTCTTACTTTTTAAAAAATGTATTTTTATTGATTTCAGAGAGGAAGGGAGAGGGAGAGATAGAAACATCAATGATGAGAGAATCATTGATGGGCTGCCTCCTGCACGCCCCACACTGGGGGTCGAGCCCGCAACCCGGGCATGTGCCCTGACCGAGAATCGAACTGTGACCTCCTGGTTCACAGGTCGACACTCAACCACTGAGCCACGCTGGCCGGGCTTGTTCTTCTTTTTCAAAATTGTTTTTGCTATTTTGGGGCCCTTGCATTTCCCCATACACTTCAGGATCAATTTGTTAATTTCTACAAAAAACATCTACTAGGATTTTTTACAGCGATTGTATTGACTCTGTAGAGCAATTGGGGAGAATTGCCATTTTAACACTACTGAGACTTCTATTCCATATTATGGCACGTCTCTCCATTCATTCAGAGCTTCTTCTGCTCAGCAATGTTTTATAATTTCAGTGTACAAACCTCGAACTTCTTCTGTTAATTTTTTCCTAAGTAGCTTATTCTTTTCGATGTTACTGTGAGTAGAATTATTTTCTTTTTAAAAAAATATGTTTTTATTGATTTCAGAGAGAGGAAGGGAGAGGGAGAAAGGGATAGAAACATCCATGATGAGAGAGAATCAATGATTAGCTGCCTCCTGCACACCCCCTACTGGGAATCAAGCCTACAACCTGGGCATGTGCTCTGAAAATATGGACAAACCTTCATCCTTGTTGCCTCTGAGTTGAAAGATCACAGATGGTTGTTTTTTTCTAATTTCTTTACATTCCTTTCAACTGTACAGATTTTCACAATGAGCATCTTAGAGCCAGGAAAGGAAAAGAAAAAAACCTGCCCGCAGGCAGACGCGAGCAGGGGAAGTGGCAGCTCTCGGGCTTACCTTGCAGTATTCATCGATGGGTATCAGGCGTTTGACGGCCACGTTCCCGGATGTGACTCCGTCGGAATGAGGATTTTGCCTGCAGAGAATGAGAGCACACACGGCATTGGCAGGGAGCGGTGACCAGCTCGCGGCAAACTGGAGGGTGTGAGGTGCGTGCCTCTGGTAGGCCAGAGTGGTACCCAAACCCCTGGCTGTCATCACTGCCCCCTGCTGGGTACCCACTGGGCCTGATGACCCCAGGCGTGGTCCCCCAAAGCCCGGCTCAAGTTCTAGTGCAAAGGCTGGGGGAGGGGGGCCCGGTGGAATGTTCCGATGAGTTAAAGGAGGCGGGGACCAATCCGTGGAAGGAAGGCGCTCCTGCCCGGTGGAGAAGGAAGGTAGACCGGAGGGCCTGAGGTCCTCTGCCCAGCGCTGGGATTCTCAGGCTGCCTGGGCAGTGCAGCGAACCGCAGCTAAGCCCTAACCCAACAGCTCAGGCTCCTTCCTCCTCCTGCTCCTCCACCTGCTTTCTGCTCTCATCTACGTGCCCAGCACGCCACGCTGTCTCATGATTCTGCCCCTTCCCTCTGCCTGGAAATTCCAACCTCACCCACCATCGCCGGGGGGAAACTGGGGCCACTTCACTGGGTTGAGAGCTCCCGCCATTTCTGACGGCACACATCAGGCTATTGATTTATGTCTTCTTCCCTAGCAGGTGTGGGCTCTGCACCAATAGGGACCGACTTTGTGTCCTCACCGTGGGGCTGCCAGCTAAGGACAGAGGCGCAGGCTCCGCCATGTCCCCGGGAGGGGGTGTGTGACACGACAGAGGCCTCACTCCTCTCCCTGTGCAGCGGCCGTGGGACGGGAGTCTCTGGGCACATGTCAGGTGTGCGGCCAGCGAGGGAGACGGGGAGCCTCGTGCCGATCGTGCTGCCCTGGGAAATGGGCAGCCGCATCTCTTCACGGTGACAACCTCCATTACAGCCCAGCGCAGGGCTTAGCCCCTCACAGGAGGGTCGTGACTCTCTGGTTTCTTCAAACCTTTTAGATCAGTGGTTCTCAACCTTGGCTGCACATTACAATCACCTGGGAATCTTTTTAAAATCCTGATTCCCACTCCATAACAAAGAAACAGAATTTCCGGAGGATGAGACCCAGAAATCAGGATTTTAAAAAGATTCCCAGGTGATTCTAATGTGCAGCCAAGGTTGAGAGCCACTGTTTTAGATGATACTGCATTATACTCTGCACCCAGCTGTTTCTTTTCTTCTGTTTCTTGTGTTTTTTTTTTCCTGTTAATCCTACCTAAGGATATTTTTCCATTGATTTTTAAAGAGAGTGGAAGGGAGGGGGAGAGACAGAGAGAGAGAAACATTGATCTGAGAAGAGACCCATGGATTGGTTGCCTCCCGCATGAGCCCTGACCAGGGCCAGGGATGGAGCCTGCAACCTAGGTATGTGCCCTTGACTGGAATTGAACCTGGGACCGTTCAGTCCGCAGGCCGACGCGCTATCCACTGAGCCAAACCGGCTAGGGCCCCAGCTCTGTTTCTTAAGACCTGCCACCCGCCGGCTAGGTCGCCATGGATGGGCAGCAGAGCTGGAGTTCCCGCTCGGGCCGGGCGCAGGGCAGGGCCGTGACCAGCACGTCCGTGGCTGGTACCTCCCGGGTGAAAGGCTGAGGGGGCCGGATCCCTTGTCTGCATCTGATGTGATGTGTTTCTGGGCTGAGTCACGGGGAAGAGGGTGAATGTGCACCCCTCCCTCGCTGCAGGCCAGCCCGCCTGGGGCCCACGGGGTGCTGGGCAGAGAACAGCCTTTTGTTTTCCGTGGTGGAGCGGGCCAGACTGTAATTTTTAATTTTCAAGCTGCGTCCTCTGCCAAGTTGGCCGGCCTAGCTCTGGCCGGGGAGGAGGACTGAACAGGGCGGCTCCCCTCCCCCTGCCTTTGTGCTCACGGGAGACTTGCTTTGTTGTGCTGACGTGGCGGGCTGGGCAGGAAAGTGACCCCTAGGAGCGGGCCGCCTCCCCGCAGGTCCCTGCCCTCGGCCCCGGCGGGCGGGCGTCAAGGAAAAGCGAAGAGGTGGCCTGGGAAGGGAAGCCCCTGGCGTCCTGGGGCCCAGCGGGACCTCTCCAAGCTGCAGTGGGTGCCGTGAGCAGGGACACGGGGCCGAGGCCCTGAGAGCAGCATTTTCATGAATTCGTGGGTGGAAGAGAATTACGTAAGCACGAAAGCTTTCAGGGCTTGGGGGAGGGTGGGCTCACGTTCTCTCCCATCCTGGGAAGCTTTTCCAGAGCTGGTTTGGCCTTTCATCCGACAGTTAGACTTATAACTCACTGCTCTGGAGAGAAACCTACATTTAATTTTTTGTTGTTGTTAATCCTCACCCGAGGATATTTTTCCACTGATATTTAGAGAGAGTGGAAGGGAGGGGGAGAGACAGAGAGAAACATCAGTGTGAGAGACACATCGACTGGCTGCCTCCTGCACGCGCCGGACCAGGGCTGGGGACCGAGCCTGCAAACCAAGACACATGCCCTTGACCAGAATGGAACCTGGGATCCTTCAGTCCACGGGCCAACGCTCTCTCCACTGAGCCACACTGGCTGGGGCGAGAAAAACCTACATTCAGAGCCCAGTTCAACTTGAGTGTTCAGGCTGAGCATTTAAGAGGAACGCCTCCAAGATAAGAAATACCAAGAAATTCCGAAGGAATGTCATGGGACCCTGTTTCTGCCTTTACTGAGAGCCCACTGTGTCCGGGAGAGAAGCTGTGAGGCAGGGGGCACGCCCCGTTTTATGGATGGGGACCCCGAGGCCCAGCGGGGACTGGGGTGGGAGTCGTCCGCCTGTCACAGGGCTGGAGCCCGGACTCTTGGCTGCTGCAGCTGGCACTCCGGGTTCCTCCAACAGGAAAGAAAATTCCAGTGTGATTGCACACTCTCCCCATGGAGGAAGGAAAACATTCGCTGTTCCAGGCACATGATCCTCCCAGTGGACGGGGTCTGGCAAACGCCTCTGCCCAGCCTCTAAGCCCACTCGACATGACGGCATCTGGGAGAACCCACTCCTGTGCCCACAGCAGGACCCTGGGGGGGTGGGGCTGGGCACCTGGGTGACCCGGGAGTTTACCCCACTGTGGGGCCTGCTCCCTCTTCTGCAACATGAGGAGGATCGGAAGGGTCCCTTCAGCTCGAAGTACGTGTGATTTCGGGTGGTGTCAACTTGCTGAAGGTCTGTACATAAAAATGACGGTGAGTGCCGATTGCTGCCAGGTCTGTGCCAGGCTCGCATCTCACCCTCGTAACAACTGTTACTGAGGTGCCATGATTATCTCCATGTGCAAAGGAAGAAATGGAACTTGGTGTGCGGAGGTAGTTCACCCGAGATAACAGAGGGGCAGAGCCTCGGTGTGTGCAGCTGATAACGGGCACGCAGTGCCCACCCTGCCAGGTTGCTCTGAGGACGAAATGAAGTAATGAATGTAAAGTGCTTAGCCCAGCGCCTGGCACAGCAGACATCCAACCAGGGGTAGCTACTGAGACAATAACACTGGCTTGGGTGTAACCTACTTTCTTTTCTTTTGTTAATCCTCACCCAAGGACATTTCCCATTGATTTTTAGAGAGAGTGGAAGAGAGAAGGAAAGACAGAGAGAAACATCCATGTGAGAGAGACACATCGATTGGTTGCCTCCTGCACGTGTCCCGACCAGAGCCAGGGAGGAGCCTGCAACCGAGGTATGTGCCCCTGTCTGGAATCGAACCCAGGACCCTTCTCCTTTGGTAAGAAATTTTTTAGGAGGAAAGGGACATGAATGCCTTTATTACATTAACTCCTCCCCAGTGCTTGGATTGGTGCCCGGCACTCAGAAAGTCCGTGGTAGGTAGGCAAGTGGAATTTCTATAATGCTCCCCTCCTCCCAACATGGCCCACCCTGACCCCTGAGCCTGTGACTATGATGGGATCTCTACAGGCCACCGTTTCTTTACAAGATTATCCTGCGTCAGTCAGGTGGGGACGACGCAATCACGAGTCCCTCCAAGCAGGCAGCTCCCCCTGCGGGAGGGGGGGGCGGGGTTGGGGCAGCCGGGGCAGTCGGAGACATTTAAAGCCAAGAGAGACTCGATGCCTCACTGCCGGCCTGAGGATGGAGGGGCCACAGAGCGGGGATGCAGGCAGCCTGGCTGACACGAGCAAGGACACCGGCACCTCAGTCCTGGAGCGGCAGGACCTGAATTCTGCCCCCGATCCTCCAGATAAGACCTGGGCCCGGACAAGACCTTGATTTTGCCTTGTGAGACCCTAAAACAGAGTACCCAGGGGAGGCCTCTGGAACTTCCGACCGAAAGAACTGTGAGATAATGAGTGGGTGCCATTTTAAGCTGCTAAATTGGTGGCAATTTGTTAAGGAACAACAGAAAAATGATACAGTAGCCATAAGAGAGGCCACTCATTTTAAAACTTCACAAGCTTAATTATTCCCATTTTAGAGGTAGGAGAAACTGAGGCTCCCAGAGGTGAGGTGTCTGGTCCCTGGGACAGTGCCTCAAGGAGGACGCGCCGAGAGATCCGGGAGCAACGCTGGATCCCCCGCAGGCCCTGTCTCAGGGTTTGCGTCTCACCTACCTGGCAGGAAGGGGATGATCCGCTGTTTGGGGTCCTTCTGTCCTCCTTCCATGGGAAATTTGTCCAACATCTGCATCTGTCAAGGGAGAAAAACACCAAAATATATGATGTGTGCACCTCTGACGGAATTATCTGGCATGTGAGACTGGACATCCTAAAGGAATGAATTATCTGACATCCTAAAGCTCACTGTTCATCGTTTCAGAAGCCACACTAACAGGGTAAGTCTGTGTCAAGGGGACAGAGGGTTTCCATGAAGCCATTCCTCACGCCCACAGCTGCCCGACCTGTGAAGGCTCAGAGCTGGGCGTGGCCACTCTAGGTTCTCCCAGGGGTCTCCGGCCACAGCACCTGAAATGTGACCACACCCCTGGCGCCACCAGAAGTCCATGGACGGTGGGCCATCCTGATTCCTAAGAATTGCTGGGTGGTGTTCAAGACCAAGCCACTGAGACCCAATCATGACACCCCCCCGCCCCACTGAGAGTTCCCCAGGTTGGCTCTACAGACAGCTCTGTGCCCGGCGCTGCTGGCCCGGAGCGTATAGCAATTAAAGAGGCGGCTGAAGAGGAAACGGGCCATTACAGGGTGGTGTCGAAAGCACGGCGAGAGGAAGGCGTGGGCTGCCGTGGGACAGAGGAGGAACGGAAACAGAGGCCCCGAAACAAAAACCTCTCAGAGCGCAAGAGCCGCCTCTCTGACCTTTGAAGGAATGAATGGGAAAGATCTGATCTGATCTACAAAATCGCAGAGATCGCTGCTCGGGGTCCCGGGGAAGTGACACCAACTTGCAGGGTGACTTCTAGGTTAAAGCCGGGCTGCGGGGTCATTAGCGCTGCCATCAGGTATCTGGTCCTCCTTCTCCTGAGCACCTGGCAGATGTGAACGTCCCCACCCCCTTGAAGTGGGATGTCGTCAAGTAAATGTGAGCAGCCGAGACAGGTGTCACTCCGGGCGGAAGAGCCGTGAATGGTGCGTGATTCACCACTGTCCACTTCCTTCTGCCCTGGCGACTGGCCACACTCCAGACAGTGGCTTCTCTGCCTGTGCGGGTCCTGGAGGGTCCCAACAACCTTTGATGGACATGTAGCCCGAGTGAGAAATAAACATTTTTTACTGTTATTGCACAGTGAGGCTGTTTATCATAGCAGCATATCCTAACCCGACCTGACTTTTCAACACCAGCACATACTGGGCACTCAATAAAAACCGACTAAAGCAATGAATGCAACTGAGTAAAATTGGGGGGGTGGGGGGGGCAGCTTTAGGAGATGTTTGCCAAGTACCCCTGATTAATAACATTTGTATTACTAATCCTATCCTATATAATAAAAGGGTAATATGCAAATTGACCCCAACAGCGGAACAACCAGTCGCTATGGCGCATACTGACCACCAGGGGGCAGATGCTCAATGCAGGAGCTGACCCCTGGTGGTCAGTGCGCTTCCACAGCAGGAGTACTGCTCAGCCAGAAGCTGGCTCCTGGCTGGCCAGCACAGCAGTGGTGGCAGTGCTAAGGATGTCCGACTAACAGCTTAGGCCCGCTCCCCCTGGGCTGCCAGAGTAATGTCTGACTGCCAGCTTAGGTCTGATCCCCAGGGGAGCATTCCCCTCCCCCACCCCCAATGCACAAATTTTCATGCACCAGGCCTCTAGTCTTGAATAATAATGAGCAATCCCTACTGACATCTGACTGGCAGCTGACTGTTAACAAGCCTTCTCCTACACGTACGTGGCTCTCTCTGACCTTCATAACCCTGTGAAATAAATGTATGATCCCCGTGTCACAGATGGGGAGACTGGGGAGCAGAGAGGGACAGTGAACTGCCTCAGGTCACACGGCCCAGTGGGAATCTAGCCAGTTCAAGTACCTTATCTAAATGCCCTTCTCTTTCCCCAGGACCACGCTCTTAAACAGTTTTGGAGTCACGTGAACATGAAAAATTGGCTTGAAATAAGGAACGTTCACTATTCCACGCACAGGTGAGCAGCAGGGTGATAAACCGGTCTCTGCTGGAGTGTTTGAAGGATTTGTCTAACACTATCTTCTTTTCCCGTCTTAATTTTACTGAAGACGATGTTTGCCAACACGGAGCACCATGAAAGCGAACTTTTACTCTCAGGCCTTGTCCTGACTTGCTTTTCCCCACAGAAGTGTGGCCTGAAGGGCAGAAGTGTTACTGGTTAATTTGAGGCAGCAGACCTGGGTTAATGCTGCAGCGTCTAACCACAGCGATTCTACCCCGGGAGCCAGACGGCCCCGAGCTTCACCCGGTGCCTCCTCATGCCAGCGTGTCCTTGGCCGGATCCCATCCGAAGGGTGAGGCACACAGCCCGCTGGCAGGGTGCTGCGGCAGTGAATGCTGGGGGAACTCTCCGGGACATCCCAGGGGCTCAAGGAGAAATCACCTTGCGCTCTGCCCATAACAAATCTATATTTTTTAATTGAATGTATTGGGCTGACATTGGTTAATAAAATGATCTCAGTTTCAGGTGGACAATTCTACAACACATCATCTGTACTGTATATTGTGGAGAATAGATTTCTTCTTCGGAAAGTTATTTGGGAACAAGTTTGAGTCGTTTGTGAGGTTGGGTGGGTTTTGTACTGTTAAGTATCCAAAACATAAAATTCATGCCCTCAACCATCTAACGTGTTAAGCGGTGTTACGTACATTCACACTGTTATGCAGCTGTCAGCACCATCATCTCAGAACCTCTTCCTCACTCCAAACTGAAGCTCTCTATCCATGAAACCCAGCCCCTGGCCGCCACCCTTCCACTTCGTCTCCAGCATCTATTCTCGGTCGCGAGTGAGTGGGATCCCCCAGGCTCTGTTCTTTGTGACTTGGCGTGTCTTCAAGGTTCATCCACGTTGTATCACGTGTTGGAATGTCCTTCCCTTTTACGGCTGAATAACATTCCACGGTGAGGCTGTGTGTAATGATTGGCAAAACTCAGCTATCCGAGCCCCCTCGGTGGCCGGCGCTGGGCTGTCCCATAGAACTGTCTGTCACGATGGACACGTCCTACCTCCGCTGACCTTGACGGTGCCACCAGTCCCCAGGGGCTACTGAGCACGTGAAATGTGGCTCCTGCCACTGAGGAACTCAACTGCTAATTTCACGTTAATTGTAATGAATTTACATCTGCATTCATTTAGCCTCCTGTGGTGATCATGGTGAACACGCTGGGCGGGACTCTGACATTCATCCTCTCTTTTCGCCAGACCCGGTCTCACTTCATTTTCTTTATCATCCAACCAACGGGGCCCGCTGTAACAGCAAGGACGGGCGATCAGAGGCCTGGGAGCTATTCTGCGGGGCCCGCTGTTCCCAAGGACGGGCGATCAGAGGCCTGGGAGCTATTCTGCTTTTGGTCTCAGTGTGCCCAGGTTCACAGGCCACACGCTGCTTCTATCCAGGGGACTGTCACATTGGCAACCACAGGCTTTACGGCAGACCAGCCCCTCTCCGGAGACCCCAGCCCCTCCCCGGGGACCCCAGCCCCAGGCTGTCTGCAGCGGCAGGAGCAGAGGCATGCCCCGCCACGTCCGACCACAGACACTGTCCCTGTAAACCGGAAATCCCACGTGCCTCTTCCTAGACGATAAAAGGAAGCAGCGCTCAGGGTGAGGAGGACTGGAAACCTGGGAGGAAGTGAGTCAGTGTGGGGGCTGGGGGGAGGGAGGGGAGACGGAGCCACATCACACGGACACAGCCCAAGCCTCCAGCAGGAACGAGAGAACGCTCCGTCAGCAGTTTTCAAGACCCCAGCCTGTGGCGGATGGAAAGGAGACGTCTGTCCAAGGGAAACACCGTGGAGGCTGGCGTGGGGCCCGCACGTGGTTCATGCCTGTGGCGGACTGGACGTGGTTCCGTCGGTCTCCCAAAGCCCCGTGTCCCCGGGGGGCCAGGGCAGCGGTGGAGAAGGCTGGGGGACCGTCACACGCAGCTGCGGGCGCTGGGGAGCCACGTGGTCCTCAGAGCAGGGCGTGGCGATGCACCTGGCCCTGCTCTACATGGTGGTGGGGTGTCTGTGGAGACTCCGTCCCCGTGAGGAGCTGCTCTGTCTAACGGTGGGCACGCACGCCCTGGTGTCCTGTGCCACGCGTGCGCCCCTCCAGTCTGTCCACTTCTCTCATCCTTCCTGCCCCTCCCAGGCCAGGTCAGCACTGTCCCAGCCCGACCCCCTCCACCACCTCCTCATCGGTCCATGGTAGGTGCTTGGTAGGTATCTGTGCAAAGAAGGGATGAATCAATGAATGAGCAAATGCATGAAAAAAGGGGGTTCGCTGATGCAGCCAGCCACTGTCTAAGAGCAGACATTACATTCCAGGGGGCAGCATTCCAGGGAGCAGCCACAGGACCCTGGGTTGGGGCTCACACAGAACTGCGTCTTCCTACTTTACAAATAAGGAACCGCTAACTGTGGGAAAAGACCACGACAGCATTTTCTCAGCGACGCGTCATCACCATGGCCACAGCTCTTCACCGGGGAGGGAAAACACATTCCATGAAGCGTGTAGAACACCCCAATTTCAGAAGGTAACGTCTGGCGAAAAGACTGTGTTGGAGGGTCTGGCAAAGGCAGTGTTTGGAGAAATATGGTTGGTGCGCCCTCAGCAGGTGTTGGCCAGGGTCCTGCTGGGAACCTGCGTAGGGGAGTGAGAACTGTGCAGTTCTGCCAGCCCCACACCTGCCTCCAGAAGAGACGGGAGGACACACTCCCTTCCCGTTGGCTTCTGCGGTGGAGCACGGGGGCTTCTGGGCAGACAGTCCCCAAAGCTCACAAGTGCACTATGGTCGTCGAACTCGCCTGAGTGAGACAGGTCAGTCCTATCTCAATCGAAACTGGAAACAAAGGATATTTACAGCGCAACTTGGGACAGCCTCTCCCGTCTCCACATCTCAGTCCCTCCTCTCGGGAGAAAGGAAGGAGCAGGTCAAAACGCCGCCTGCAGCATGGCGTAGGCCAGTGATGGTGAACCTATGACACACGTGTCAGAGGTGACACAGGAACTCATTTTTTTGGTTGATTTTTCTTTGTTAAATGGCATTTAAATATATAAAATAAATATGAAAAATATAAGTCTTTGTTTTACTATGGTTGCAAATATCAAAAAATTTCTATATGTGACACGGCACCAGAGTTAGGTTAGGGTTTTTCAAAATGCTGACACGCCGAGCTCAAAAGGTTCGCCATCACTGGCTTAGGCTCTGTGAACTGAGGCTAGGACAGCGATATTCAAGCGGCGTGCCCCAACAATTTTTGAAACGTGTGATACCTGACTATTTAGTCAGGGACACTGACCTCTTTTCCCTTAGATTGTCCAATACAAAAAAAAATTACAACAGCCCGGCCCATGTGGCTCAGTGGTTGAGCATCGACCTATGAACCAGGAGGTCACCGTTTCCTTCTCAGTCAGGGCACATGCCCGGGTTGTGGGCTTGATCCCCAGTGGGGGGTGTGCAGGAGGCAGCCGATCAGTAATTCTCTCTCATCATTGATATTTCTATCTCTCTCTCCCTCTCCCCTCTTCTCTGAAAACAATATATATATATATTTTTTAAAACAGAGTGTGTGCTTACACACACACACACACACACAATAGCCAACACAACAATAGCCGTCTGGTATGAATGGATTAAAATTATACCTATTTTTTTTGTCTGATCAGCAAAAAAATATATTTTTTGGTGTGCCTCAGAATTTTAGTAATTAGCCTATGTGTGCCAGGAGATGAAAAAGGTTGAAGAATCGCTGACCTAAGAAACGGCTCCTCCCCAAAGAAGTATCCCTCTGGGTCCCCACAGCTCGCAGTGTTCCCGCCTGCAGGACACGCTGGCGCTTCTCCGAGGGCCCCCTGCCAGGCGCAGTGACCCAGCTGGCTCCGTGCCCCCGCTGTCGGAATTCTGCAAGATGCCGAGCTACCGTCCTGCTCCCTCACGCCTCTGCACCTCTGCACACCTGCCGTTCTCCAGGTGGAACGCCCGCCCCCACCCTGTCTGTGGGTCAGCTCCTTACTCTAGACCAGCCGTTCTCAACCTGTGGGTCACAACCCCTTTGGAGGTCAAATGACCCTTTCACAGGGGTCGCCTAAGACCACCGGAAAACACATATATAATTACATATTGTTTTGGTGATTAATCACTATGCTTTAATTATGTTCAATTTGTAACAATGAAAATACATCCTGCCTATCAGATATTTACATTACGATTCATAACAGTAGCAAAATTACAGCTATGAAGTAGCAACGAAAATAATTTTATGGTTGGGGTCACCACAACATGAGGAACTGTATTAAAGGGTCACGCCATTAGGAAGGTTGAGAACCACTGGTCTAGACCCTCTGTCACCTCCTCCAAGGAAGCAGGGCCGCATCCAGCCCGTTTGAAATGAATAAACTAAAAAAAAAAAAAGACCGTACCCTTTTATGTAATAATGTTTACTTTGAATTTATATTAGTTCACACAAACACTCCATCCATGCTTTTGTTCCGGCCCTCCGGTCCAGTTTAAGAACCCATTGTGGCCCTTGAGTCAAAAAGTTTGCCCACCCCTGGTCTAGACCCTGCTTAAATATCACCTCCTCCAGGAAGCAAGCCCGGCCTGAGCTCCCTGGCCAGGACAGACGTCCCTTTCTGAACCCCTTGAGTCACTCGGGCTCAGCAAATGCTTAGCTGTGCTTCCCCAGGGAAGCCCTGGCCCCAGTGGCGGCCATGACCCTCGGCCTGGGAACACAGTGAGCCAGTGGGAAAACTCAGAGGGCAGAGGTCGCCTGGCACAGGGTACAGGAGACCCTCGGACACCGAGGCCCCTTCGTGAAGGGGTCGTGTACGGCGCAGGACAGCCCTCTCTGCAGGCAGACTGCCCGCATCTTACAGGGAGTGCCACATGGGCCTTCAAAGGGCAGCTCCAGGCAGAACTCCAGGAGGCAAATCGATCTTTGAAAAGAGATTCGCAGGCAGTCCTGGACCTCAAGAACACAGCGGGTGCAGCTTCTGACTCGGCCCCACGGGGGCTTACATCCCAGCCACGCTGCTCCCCGGGCGCGTGACTGCCCTCTGAGCGTCTGTTCCCCGTCTGTGGTGCGGACACAATACTCACTTCCTGCTTGTGAGGACCAAACGAGAGGACGTAAAACGGGCACCGTGCATCTCATTTCAGTAAATGGCCATCCACACCTTTAACGACATCACTCCACCAGCCCACGTTACCTCCAGGCGTTGCCTCAGCTCCGCGGCATCCCCATCACCCCGGTGCCCTCTGCCACACTCTGATGGACCCAGCGAGGGCAGACAGGGAGCGGCAGAGAGGCCCGCCGAGGCCACACAGCTGGCAAGACAGGCAGCTGGGACCCGACACCAGGGCTTCCCATTCCATGCCCGGGGCCCGATGGTCTACATCAGGGGTCCTCAAACTACGGCCCGCGGGCCACATGCAAATACAAATATTGTATTTGTTCCCGTTTTGTTTTTTTACTTCAAAATAAGATATGTGCAGTGTGCATAGGAATGTGTTCATAGTTTCTTTTTTTAAACTATAGTCCGGCCTTCCAACGGTCTGAGGGACAGTGAACTGGCCCCCTGTTTAAAAAGTTTGAGGACCCCTGGTCTACATCCTTATGTGCATGACACGCGTGGCCAGAGGCCAACCAGTGGTGACGGCTGACTATCAGGGTCCAGATTTTCTGAGACAAGAGTCAGGCAATCCCATCAGAAAGTGAACTGTCGTAAAGGGGGCATGTTTGCCAGTGTTTGATTTTAAGGCTCTTTTCCCACAAAGGAGCCTGAGCCCAGCTCCTTTCTTACCCCCGGCGGCCTCTCTGTAGGCTGTTCCCCCTGCCTGTGTGCCCTGCCCCCACCGGAGGGGGCACTGACTGTTCTCTGTTACCCGCAGCTACCCGCCCTTCCTTGGAAGCAGTGCTCTGCTTTCTTCTGGGGAGCCTTCTCTGTCAGTTACACACTTTGGCGGATGCTGATTTCACTCGTCCCTGGGATGGCCCTGACTGGCTGGCCACTGGCCCCCGATGAATCAACGAGACTTTTGCTTAAACTGTCGGGGTGCTCTCTTTTCCCTGAAGGCGCCGAACGGAACTCACGGGTACAGCTTGGACCGGTGGCCACCACGTGCCTGGACACGAAAAAAGTCAAGTGGAGAACAGCAGGTCCTGATTGACACGGTGGCCCCTAGATCCAGCCAGACCTGACGCCCACTCCCCTTGGTCTCTCAGGTGCGTTTAGCTCATCCATGTTCTTTCTGAATAATCCATCTTAACCGGGCTTCTGTCATCTGCGACTAAAACAGTTCTGACTAAAACAAGATCTCCCAACCAGAAAGTGGCAGCATTTGGACCCGCGCCCAGGATCTTACCCACTCTATTAAACTGGCACCATCCCCTGCTCTAAACGCTGCCAATTCCCGATAATCCCAACAGCTGACATTTGCTCAGGGCTCCACAGCCCAGAAACTGCTCTCACACACGTCATCACTTCAAAAAAATAAAAAAAAATTCAGATACACTTCACATACCAGAAAATTCACCCTTTTAAAGCATACAATTCAGGGGTTTTTGGTATATTCAGAAGGTTGTGCAACCATCCCCCCATCTAATTCCAGAACGTTTTCATCCACCCGGAGAGAAACCCTGTACCCATCCGTCTCTCCCACTCTCCCCTCCTCCCAGCGCCTGGCAACCACTAATCTGCTCTGTCTCTGTGGCTTTGCCTCTTCCCAACACACATCATCGCTTTTAACTCCATAGGAACCTTGTCAAGTAGCCACTGGGAGCCCGGACAGCAGAGCGGCTAGGACTGTGGTCTGTGCTGTCGCCTGCCCGGCTTCAAATCCCAGCTCCGATGCCCACTGGCTGTGTGACCTGGGGCAAACCCTGTGCCCTCTCCCAGCCTGGGTTTCTCCATCTGCACAAGGTGCTAAGCTTGACACGAGGATTACATGAGTCACGGCACCCAGAGGCTGAGCAGGCCGAGCTCTAGAAAGCCGGCTGTTTCTGTGATCATCACCCCATGCGGCTGATGAGCGCCATCAGGCACAGAGGGGTTAAGGGGCCTGCCTAAGGCCACACAGCACAGGTGGCTGGGCCCCAAGCCTCCTGACTTTTTCCATTACCCCACACTGGCTTAGCTGTTCCTCGAGAAAGCTCGGCCCTCCCCATACTTTTTTTTTGAAGTGATGATGTGTGTGAGAGCCAAGTTTCTTCTGAAAAAAAAAAAAAAAAAAAAAAGCCAAGGCTACTCGCCAGACAGGAGGGAGGGGAAGGGAGGGCGGAATCGTGAAATCATCGAACTTGAGGGTGTTGCAGCCCCACACGGGCTGGCCTCCCCGCCTGGGCCTTGGGAACAGCTGACTCCTGCCCCAACTCCTTCCAGCTGCCCCCTCTGCGCTGCGGGGGCCGGAGGCCGGCGGGTCCCGGAGAGGGGACCCTCTGGAATTCCACGCCTTTCCCGTCCAGCTGCCCATCTGGGACTCTTTAAAGGCGGCTGAAGCGCCGTCTTTCGACGACTTCTTTTCAGGAGGGCAGTCTGAGGCCGTATTTACGCTACAGCAAACCCCCAATTATTACCGGTTATGCTGAGCGGGGCGGAAAAACTTCACTTTCAAGTTCTGGTTAGAAATCCGCAAGTTGAGTCACAACAGGAGGGTGCAGGGAGCACAGGCTCTGGGGCAGGGCGCCTGCGGTCCGGCCCTGGCCAGCATTCCCAAACAGGGTCCCCTCGGGCAAGTCCCGTCTGAGCGGAGGGACAGCAGATGACAGCTGACAGGCGTACAGAGCCAGGCACAACTCGGTCATACCAGGTGCACGCGGAAAGGGCTTTCATTCTCAATGTGCAGACGGGGAAACGGAGGCTCAGACACATACAGAGGCGTCACCAGGCTGAAACCTGAAGGGGCAAAAGGCTGAGGCCGGAAGCCAGCCTGTCTCACCCTGAAGTCGAGGTCTGAAGCCGGGGCTCTCCTGGAACAGGGAGCTGACGACAGCCAACCTCCTCCGCCCCTGCCTCTTCCCCGGTGCTCCCAGGGCCTCCTCCCGCCTCTGCTCCGCCCTCCTCCTCCAGCTCCTGCTGCACCAGCAACCCCACCTCTCCCGCCGCAGCCGCCAGGTCAGGTGGACCGACCCAGGTCTCTGACAATCGGATTCTCAACCCCGGAGCCCGGAATCGGCACCTAGAAACCCCAGTGCGTTGACAACAGGGGAGGACTCTTCCACTCGGGGGCCGAAGGTGCTGTGTGGGGATGTGGGCCAACAGGCAAGTGGAGGAAGCTGGGCTGGAGAGGTCGTTGGGAAAAGGAAGCAGGCTCGACGGCAGATCCTGCGGCCACAGTGACACGCGGCCGGGGAGCCGCCGGGCCTGCGCAGGGTCATCCTGCTGCGGGTCCTGAGCCCCAGCGGGCCCGGCTGCACGTCCTGCTCTGTTTCCATGGGGCTCCCCTGCCTGTTGCCATCAATCCGCCCCCCTCCTCTCTTCCCGTCTGAGCTGGCTGAGTGGTGTTTGCGCTGTGGGTGTCGGTGATCCCTAAGCGAGCCATCATGCCTGCCCCTGTTCTCTGCCCCGTGTCCTTTCTTGGAGGCATCACACAGGCCAGAGCCCTCCCTATGCAGACCCTCGGGGCATGAGAAGTCAGTCACTTGCAAAACGTGGACTCAATTCTCACTCTGAACCGAAGACCTGCCGCAATGGATCTGCATAAACACCCGTGGTCTGGGTACGAGGGTGTGGCTCTCGGTCATTATCACACAGGACCGTGCCTCCTGCTTCTGGCGCCGGCCATCACCGCCATCATCTGCCTTCCCCGCCCCGGGCCTGCTCCTGCCAAGTCCATGGTGGATGGAATCTGACCCTCTTTTATACACTCGTCTATTTACATTCGGAGCATGCTTGCTGCGGACCAGAAGAAACACATCATCTGTGTATGATCCTGTTTGATTTCGTTACACAGTGAACACAGAACATCACCACATGCATTCCATGTCAAACACTGAGGTCACTGGTGTCTCAATCGCTTCCCAGCACACGTGACGCTGGCAGTTACGGAAACCGGCCAGGAGAACTTGGCTGTCCCCGCTCCCCCTTGGAAAGAATGAACACAGGCTCTGACTGTTCCGTTTGCCATTTTCAGGGACAGATGAGGTCCATACAACCAAGAATGCGTGTGGTTAACATCACCCAACTTCCAGAGAACATGCGAGGCCAGGAGGCTGGTGAGTGGAGGGCAAGGGCTCTCTGCTGACGGCCCCACAACGCCTACCTGACACCCGATCGCAACTGTTCTCTCCCGCTCTCAGTCCCCACGTCCCCACCCCCGACGCCAGGGGCGGTGCAGGAACCCGACAATCCCACTGGCCATCACATTCTTTCACCATCTTGACAGGCTTAGAGATGAGCCTATGACACACAACCCGTGTTCGCTGGAACTTCTGGGAAGTGACCTTTCCCTCTTTCCTGCTGACTGTGTGCCCAGAGCATTTTGCAACCACGTGGGATCTGAGGATCAAGCCAACACGATGGAAGCAGAAATGCAGAACGAGAGGAAAGAGCTGGGTGAAAGGACACAGGGGAAAACCCTGGATCAAGCGGTGCCTGAAGCCCACACGGCTTCTTCTCCTGGGACATGCAGTTACACCAGCCCAGAACTCCCCACTGACTTAAGCCAGTTTGAGTAGGGTTTCCTGCAACTGAAGCACCCTACCAGGCACAGAGGAAAGGGAGACACTCAGCTCAGCAGGGGTCCCTCACTACCCAGCAGGGAGCACTTGCTGGTTCAGGAAGCCGGGTAAGTTCTTGGGGCCTGTGTTTTCTGAAGAACTGCATTTTGTCATATTGGGCCCTGTAACTTCTCATGCAGACACGCTTGCTTTGAGCTGCTGGCCTTTGGTGACATCAAGATAAAGCTACGGTCCCAAAGGTTGTAGTTCTTTTACCCCCGTGGGGGTGAGCTGACACCGAGCTGTCCACATTGGCCGGGTGCCCTATGGGATTGGTGGCACTCGCGGTTGTGGGTTCATTGATTCATTCATTCATTTATTCACCAAATGTGACTGGACACATCCGAGTCCTTGAAGAAAACACAAGTTCAAGATCTGCACGCCAAAGCCACACCGATGTCCAGAGCAATGTCCATGCTCTGCTCTGGAGCCATCCGCAGGCAGCCTTTCTTTCATTTGGGAAATATTGACGATCAAAGCCTAAAGCAATATGTCCCCAAAGTGGTGGACATCTTTTTTCTTTTTTTAAGGAGGAATGTCCACACATCTGCATGTCACCCTTGTGCAGGAGCCACACTCACCTTTTCTATATCGTGCTAATTTTAGTGTATGTGCTGCTGAGGCGGGCACATGGACGGCATTTTTAATTCTAGGGGGAAAAAAGAGCACTGTTCGCCCACTGTGGGTGAGGAGCTGGGCTCTGAAGTCCAAATGGAAAGTAAGTCCAATGACAGTCTTTCCTCCCCGCAGCTCCCTGGAGGCCCCGAGTCCTTACCTGGAGGTCAA
Source organism: Myotis lucifugus (assembly GCF_000147115.1). NCBI lineage: Eukaryota > Metazoa > Chordata > Mammalia > Chiroptera > Vespertilionidae > Myotis > Myotis lucifugus. The sequence goes on along the minus strand of NW_005871594.1, from coordinate 169,440 downwards.
AGAACTTGCTGTAGCGCCGATAGATGGCTTCAGTGGAGCCGCTCGACCACGTGACCCGGATGATGTAGACCTGCAGAGAGGAGCAGGGGAGACAGGTGTTAACACCAAGGGGGCCCTTCCCAACGCCAGGACTCGGGAGCAAAGCACAAGGTTCAGAGTCAGAAAGACCCGGGCTTGAATCTCAGCTCTGCCACTGACCGGCTGGATGACGTGACACAGGTCACTTGTCCTCTCTGAGCCTCAGCTTCCTCCTCAATAAAATGGGTATAATGACCTCCACCTCTGAGAGCTGTGCAAAGAGTTAAACGACACCAAGCACGGGAAAGCGTTAGCACCCAGCTCAGCGCCGGAGGTGCTGTGATTGTTGGCAGTGCAAGGATTTCCTGCTCCCCACTCGATTCAGAGAGCCAGGGGGCTGGCTCTTTTTGTCAGAGTCATTCTTTTTTATTTTTTTAAATATATGTTTTTATTGATTTTTAGAGAGAGAGGAAGGGAGAGGGTGAGGGAGAGACATAGAAACATCAACGATGAGAGAGAATCATTGATGGGCTGCTTCCTGCACGACCCCTACTGGGGATCGAGCCTGCAACCCAGGCATGTGCCTTGACCGGGAATTGAACCCTTTCCTTCTGGTTTGTAAGTCGACGCTCAACCACTGAGCCATGCCAGCCGGGCTATCAGAGTCATTCTTAAAACTTTGGCTTTGATTGAAGTCACAGGAGCCTTAGCCTCCTTATATTTCTCATAAGCTAAGCCAGGACACCATGTCCTCCAGGTAGGGTTCGATCCTTTTCCCCCTGCGTGTCAGTTTCTCCATCTGTGAAGTAGGCCACCAGCGTCTGCTCAGTGTGACAGTGTGAGGACTGAGAAGGGGGAGCCACTGTGTAAACCGCAGGGTCACGTTCCAACCTTTGTCACAAGTCATGGTGCTCACAGAAAAAATACACTGACGACGCATTCGGGCAAACTGAGGTGGCGGCAGGAGGCCAAGGGCACCTGGCTGGGGACGCTGGTGGCCCTGGACACGCGTGGGCTGAGGGATCAGCACCCATAACCCAGTCCCGGCTCACACAAATGATCTGTGGTTATAGGGTAGTTCTGACAACGACAAAATAGGTATATATGTGAACGCTCTTTGGAAACAGAGAAGTGCTGATTAAAAAGGAGGGGTTCAGTGTTGTTAGAGGCCACGGGGGGGTACACAGAGGTCCCTGGCCCTCCACAAGCTGAGGGTCAGCTGGAAAGACAACACATACATGAACGAAGATAAATAACACGTGTGCAGTGGATATGTTATTTTTTTGCCCGGTATGGATTAATTTTTCTTCCACTCGGAGCACCGTTTCTTTCTCCCCGGAACCTCCACCCCCACCTCGGCGACAGTTTCTTAGATGCGGAGGTGGGTACTATTTCTCATCCAAGGGAAGTAGTTGAAGAGTGAGCACATGACCTGAGCTAGGCCAGTCAGAGCCAGTAAGAGCCAGCCCTGGACTTCAGTGCCACCTCTCAGGAGAGCAGCCAGAAACCAGCCTATCAAAGGTTGCCATCCCCGGGGGGTGTTTAAGCAAAGTTTGGATGACCCTCTGTCAAGAACAAAGCCAATGTGGATTCGTCCTGTACAGTAAAAAGGTTGTGGGTTCAATCCTAGGTCGGGGCATGTATGAGAGGCAACCCATGGGTGCCGCTCTCTCTCTCTCTCTCTCTCTACCTGCCCCTCCCCGGCCCCTTCCTCTTTCCTTTAAATCAATGAAAACATATCCTCGGGTAAGGATTTAAAAAAATATATTAAAACACGTGAAAAAAAAAAAGAGAAAACATCATCAAAGATTTTTATTTTTTTCTTAAAACCAATAAAAAGCATACACCCATAAACAGGGGGAAAATTCTGCTTACACAGTTCATTCCTGATCCCTGTTTACAAAGTTAAAGTCCTGCACGGACAGCACAGGGCTCTGCACAGGCCTAATTGGTTTACTGGAACCAGCCTCTGAGCACAAGTCGATGGTCTGCATTTTGAGGCCCAGACCTAATTTTTTTAATGAGAATTGTCCCGACCAGCGCTTTGGCTGTGCCCGGTGAGTGGGGGTTGGTAACAGAGCACGCTCACCGGGTTCCAACGCCAGTTCTGCCGCTGGGCGAGACTCACAGGGCACTGACCGCTCTGGACACAGTGTCCCTTTCTCTAAAACGGGGACAGTGACCTCCCCTAATTCAGCGCCATGACTAACGTCCATGGGGCCTTGCCCTGGGCCCACCACACTCGCCCTGAGAGCAGTTGCTCCTGCTCATCTGGTCCCCCTTCCCCTTCTGTTGGTAAGAGCGCCTGATTTCCTTGGAGGCCACCCTCTCCCTCTTCCCATCTTTGCGGGAGAGGGTAGGAATGTGTCCAGGGCGGGCCAACCAGAGCACTGCCTGTCGCTGGCACGCGATGGTTCAGGGGTGGGCCGAGGAGACTGCATCTGGGACTCCCGATGGTGTGATCAGGGCAGAGACCCCTTTCCCACTGCAATGGCTGCTGGGAGGAGAAGGCCCCCCGCCCAGGAGTTACTGTGTGGGAAGCAAGCAGGGTGAGAGGGACAGAGGGGCCGAGTCCCGGGACATCATTTGAGCCCCGATCCAGGATCCTGGACATGTCACCACACAAGCCAGAACCTTCCCTTTCCTGTTTCAGCCAATCGGAGTTGGCGTCTGTTACTTGTCACCAAAGCCATCGTCACACAGCAACCCTGGCTTTCAGATAATAGCTCAACCCAAGCTGATGCTCAGGGGCCTGGTGTTAAGAAATGCAGCGCAGACTTCTTCATGGCAGCCTCACGCACAGTAGCCAAAAGGTGGGACTAAGGGGTGTCCACTGACGGATGATGAGTAAGCACAATGTGGTACATCCAAACAAGGGAATATGACTCAGTCTCAGAAAGGAAGGAGGTGCTGACACATGCTACGCCACGAATGAAGCCGGAGGGCACTGCGCTAAGGGAAACAGGCCCATCTCGAAGAGACAAATACTGTGTGATCCCACTTACATGAGATACCCAGACTAGTCAGATTCACAGAGACAGAAATATACATCATCTTCTGACAAATATTGTCAACAAAATGTTTAACCTGAATCTCAAAAGCCTCTTGACCTGTGTTCCAATTTACTGGAAGTAAAGGAGGTAGAGGAATGGGCTAAATGGCACCAGAAAGAAACAATCAGACAAATCCAGAATGTGGGACGTTCCACAAGTCTACTAACAGGGCATAGCTCAGATGCTACTTCCTCCAGAAAGCCCTCCGGGACTGCTCCCTCCCCACCAACATTGCTGCATGTCTCCTTGGCACCCACTTCCCCATCACAAGGTCAAGTACACTTGACTGCAACTGCCTGACAGTCTGCTTTCCACGAGGCTCTATGTTTCGTGAGAGCAGAAACCACGCCTGTCTTATTCACCGAGTGCTATATGCCCAGCGTTGCGCGCGGCGGAAAAATCTATGCTTTGTGAATGAATTCACGAGGAAGAAACCCAGACGCCAGGTCAAGCCCTCGCAGATAGGAGGCAGGCCCGAGGTCTGTGGGAAGGGAGCCGGGCAGTGTCTCTCAGGTCGTCCCACCCCCTGGCCTGTCCTCTCTGCCCACTCTCCTGCTCCCCCCCCCCCACCTCCGCCCAGAGCAGCAAGTCCCAGGGAGCAGCCGGGACTGCCTCTGGGAAAGAGGAAGCACCGAGACCACAGGGTGTCTGCGGGCCTCGGAGGCTTTCCTCCTGCTCCCCCCCAACAGGAGGCTTTGACAGGAATTAGCCACCACCGAAACCCCTTCCTACACAACCTCGGCCGTGGGGCCTGTGTGATTTTCAAACCTCAGACTCTCCAGCCCGAGTTTCCTTCTCAGGCACAGTGCCTCCAGGGCCAGAAGTCTGGGTTTCTTTCTCCTCTGAGTCCTGGAGGAGATGGATTGGTGGCGAGGGGCGGGCTGTGGTGGGGGGCTGAACCCAAACCCCCAGGCCAGCCAAACACTCCCCACGCTTTCCTGGAGACAGATGGAGGCCCAGGAGTGCAGGCACTTGACCGAGGTTCCCTCGAACCTTGCCAGCCTTGCTGCACCAGGCATCGTGCCCTGCCCCTGCCCCAGCAGCTGGGCACAGCTGGACTGGGGCCAGCGGGAGATGCCCGCTCATTCTCCTGTAGTTCAGGCACTGGAGCAGGTAAAAGGGACAGGCTAATACCATAATCTCAAGCAAATTATACACATTGTATGTAAATGTAAGTGTGTGTGCGGCTATGTTCTAGAGTCTGACAAACACTGACTTAGCGAACACCGGACCACGCTTCTAGGGGAAATAGAGTGTCAGGTGCCTGTTTGAAGACACCTCATTTAATGTATGTTAATCCAGTAACACTGACCTCATGGCCAGCGGTACTACAACTCCCGCCTGAACGAAGCTCACCTAACACACGTATTTCTCCGTAAGGCCCAGCCCAGCGCTCCTGAGCTTGGGAATAGACAGCACTCAGGGCTATGTCTGGGGGCCGTTTAAAACAGTCCAACGACCGACAAAAAGCACAACCATGTGAAGATAGACGTGGCAGTAAAGAGAGCACGGAAAAGACACTTGTTCAGAGCATAAGCGCTGAAACAGGAAGGCAGAGCGTCGCCTGCTCAGCCTCAGCGGGGAACACGCAGTGGGCCACACCAGTTCCGCTGCTCTGCACATGCCGTGTCCGCAAGTGACAGGACGGATGTTGGATTACAAATGGATTTTAGCAAGCAGGCAAGTTCCCAAATACGGAATCGGCGAACAACGCAGGCTGACTGTACTGTATGTGCGTGTGTATATAAATCACTGAGATCTATATATATACGGTTTGCTCTGGGTTACTAAGAATAAGTAGGACTTTAAAAAAATTCTGTGCTTGAAGCTTTCTTGTATTTTCCAGATTTTCTACAGTGTATTTTATAATCAGAAAAAAAAGTCACTTTCCTAAGAGGACAGGAAGAAACATGTCTGTGGCCTTGAACCCCAGGCCGCCTTCTCTCGCTGCCCCGGCTCACTCGAGGGACCATCCCTCTGCACTATCTCTCCAGGTCACGGGGCACCTACTGGGCGCAGTCATAGCTGATGACTGCACCGCCCGGTCTGCCCCGCTGATGACGAGGTGGGAGTGTGGGGGTGGGAGGAAGGGAGCGGCAGTGGGCCCTGGCCCTGACCTCATTCTGCGTTGGGGTAAGTCCTCTGACTCCGAGCTTCTGCCTTCTCAGGACAATGGGATGCCTGTCCTTCCTGCCGCATGGGTGTGTGTGTGTGTGTGTGTGTGTGTGTGTGTGTGTGTAAAGACCAATGAGATGATTTTTAAAGCTCCAGAAATGGAATCCACATTGGTTAGGATCTCTGCTATGGCCGGACTGCAGGGAGAATGTTCGGTGAATGCGTCCCAACCCTTCATCCTCAGCTCCCTTGGCAGGTCCAACCCAACCCGATGGGATGGGGGCTACCACTGCCCTTAGGTTCGGTCCCCTTTTAAGCACGGGGGACCGTAGGTCCCATTTCCAACAGCCAAGGGGTCAGTTCATCCACAAAGAAAGATTTAAACCAGAACAGAGCTCGGAGGCCCTTGAAAAACACCAGCAGCCAGGCCTGGGCAAAGCGAAGCGGTGGGTGGGCCAGAAATGGACCACGGGCCCAGGTGCCCTGATAAACGAATATGCGCTGTGCCTGCAGACCCAGTGCCCACGGCTGCAGCTCTGGGAGAGGCCCTGGAACTCCACGGATACAGGCCCCCAGGGCAGGAGACCATGACACAGCGGCTGCCCCACCTCTGGAGCGCTGTGACCTCATATGCTTTCATCATGTGAACTTGGAAACATGAGAAGGTGTTTCTGCCCGTGAGTGAAATCTCTGAGGCTGGGGGCGTGCCCTCCAACCTCACTGCTCTGCAGATCTATTTGGTGGGGTTTCTAGGGTTGGCAAAGGACCGACTGAAATTCCCAGGTGGTGTGAGTAGGAAGGGGTGGGGCCGCGGTGTGGGTCACGTGACAGCGGATCACAGTTTGGTCCCTACTGCAGTGGCCTGAGGTTGGACTTGGGGGGAGGGTTGGGAGTGGGGGTGCGGAAGGGTCTGGTCCAAGGGCTTTTCAGGGTGATGTTCTTTCCTTAATCCCCGTGAGTCCAGGAATTCGGGAGCTCGGGGTACGGGAGCTGGTTTGAGGTGACACAGGGACCCAGCACTAAATGCAGGGAGTCCCATAGTGAGAGCTGCTGCCATCCCTTCTGTCCTCAGAAAGGAGGCAAGAATGGCCTTTCAACACCCACTCCACCGCGTGCTGGTCTCTTTTCTTAAAGGGACAGAAAGCCCGGCCGGCGTGGCTCAGTGGTTGAGCGTCAACCTATGAACCAGGAGGTCACGGTTTGATTCCTGGTCAGGGCACATGCCTGGGTTGTGGGCTTGATCCCCAGTGTGGGGTGTGCAGGAGGCAGCCGATCAATGATTCTCTCTCATCACTGATGTTTCTCTCTCTCTCTCCCTCCCTCTCTGAAATCGATAAAAATATATTAAAAAAAAAAAAGAATGAACAGAAGACCCCGGGGCAGGCAACACTAGCGAGGAAGAGCGTTGGCACATTGATTTTCTTTCTTCTTTGTATTTAGTTTCCTTCTGTTTCTAGCAAGGGCTATTGGCTTTCCATGTACGGTAGACGGCTCATTTCCCTTTAAAAATAATTTAAGTAAAAAAGCTAATCTATTTGAACAAAAACATTAAGTTAAGAATATAGAGTCCAGGGGGTTCCCAGATATGCCAAACGCCAAGGTGCCGAGATGGCGCCGGGAGGAGGCTCGGGAACCAGGACAGCGCTGCTGTAGTGGAATGCCTTGCCCTTCTCACTCCATCTGGAGTTCTGTTGTGTACAGGCCAATGAGCCCACAACAGTCTCAAGATGCCAGCCCGCTCCTGGCTCTACAGTGCTGGCGGCGGCCTGGAATGACCTGGGAGACGGAAGAAAACATCTAGAGAGGGCACCAGTGGGGCAGCGGGGGCTGGGGCCGTGAGAAAGAACATCAGCAAGACAGAGTTCTGTGATCCATTAGCCATGTCTGCCATGGGCAGCAGAATGGCAGGATGTGTGCTCAATACCCAGCAGCCCTGACCTAGAGCAATCCCATTTTATTTATTTATTTAAAAATATTTTTTAATTGATTTCTTTTTTTTAATTTTTTAAAAAATATATTTTATTGAATTTTTACAGAGAGAAAGGGAGAGAGAGAGTTAGAAACATCGATCAGCTGCCTCCTGCACACCCCCTACTGGGGATGTGCCCGCAACCAAGGTACATGCCCTTGACCAGAATCGAACCTGGGACCTTTCAGTCCACAGGCCAAACCGGTTAGGGCTTTAATTGATTTCAGAGAGGAAGGGAGAGGGAGAGATAGAACCATCAATGATGAGAGAGAATCATTGATTGGCTGTCTCCTGCATGCCCTACACTGGAGATTGAGCTTTCAACCCGGGCATGTGCCCTGACTGGGAATCGAACTGTGACCTCCTGGTTCATAGGTCGACACTCAACCACTGAGCCACCGCGGCCGGGCAACACCCCCACTTTACAAATGGGGAAGCAGAGGAGCCGAGAGGTACAGTGACTCACTCAGAGGTGCACTTTCTACGTCCACGACAGTGTCCACATTTCCTGGCAAGATCCTCTGCCCCTCCGGACCGCCCGCACAAGGACTTGCCCACATGACTTTAAGCTGGGAGAGTTCTTAGGACAGTGGTTCTCAACCTTCTGGCCCTTTAAATACAGTTCCTCATGTGGTGACCCAACCATAAAATTATTTTCGTTGCTACTTCATAACTGTAATGTTGCTACTGTTACGAACCGTCATGTAAATATCTGATATGCAGGATGGTCTTAGGCCACCCCTGTGAAAGGGTCGTTCGACCACCAAAGGGGTCGCGACCCACAGGTTGAGAACCGCTGTCTTAGGATGATCAGGCCGGCAGTCGAGCTGGCCTGCCTGTAGGAAGGCCCAGGAGCCTGATGAGGCGGGTGGGTGGCTGGCCCTCTTCCCTGGTTTCCACTGGGCAGCACCACTTTGAGCTCTTCTGTATGTGGAAGAAGGTGTCACCCAGCAGCCTGCCGGCCCCACCGCCAGACCTCGGGGGTCCCCATGGCCGTAGGCAGCCATCGGCGGAGCCTGCAGACAGACCCTGGTCTCCCCCATCGCCCACAGTCCTCCTCGGCCTGCACAGGCCGACAGCAGGGTTCCAGGACTTAAAAATATGTGAAAACCCTGCTCTAGACCATTGCTCATTTTATAGCTGGATGATGAGGTCAGGGAGGCCGGGCAGCAAGCAGGGAGGAGGCCTGGAACCAGGCCTGAGGAACAGCAGAGCCCTTTTTATTCGGAGGGAGGAAAATGGGCTCTCGTGCAGCACCCGGAGGGGCAGCAGCTGCTCACAGGCCTCGCAGTTCCTGCAGCAGGACCCTAGCCCAGGACAACTAACGCCGTCCTTCTCTACAGCCAAGCGACGTAAACACCAAGCACGTGCAGCCCCGGAGCCAGCAGCAGCAGCTACAAGATCCTGATGCACCCACTTCCTGCGGAGAAGGCTCCCGGGAATCCCTCCCAGGGTGCCCAGGAGTTTAAAAAGCCCCACTTTACCCGGCAGGTGCCATCCTGCCCCATCCCAATCAGGTCCCGGGCTGGCTGGGTTTCCGGTTGGCAGATCCTGGGAGCAGCCTGCGAATGACTGGCTGGGCTCCAGATCCCCTCCCTGCAATATGCTGCTCTGGCCGAAGGTCGGGGAGAGCGGACTGAGGGGGTGGGAGGCGGTGAGGAAGGGAAAGAGCAGGGAGGAGGAGGAGGAGAGAGAGAAGGACCCGAGAGCACCGGCAGTTGGACGGGCTCTGCAGGCTTAACTAACGGGAAACATGATTCTGCTGGTCCCGTGGAGCCCATGAGCTCCCTCGGTTCCATCTGCCGGTCTCCCCAGCTGTCTGCCCAACATCTGGCCTATGTACGTCAGTGCTCCCCATCTCTTTTAGGAATTGCAACACCCCTGCTGAGTTTGAGTTCTCACCACCGGAAGTGCTGGAGAGCACGTGTTTATCTTTTAGAGATATTCCCGGAGAAATGCTGCCAAGTGCCAAGGCGCCTTGGGGACCTGGGAGGGAATCACGGGACGCCAGAGTGAGGTGGGGCCGAGGTGACGAGGACGCGAGACAGAATCAGCGACCGCGCTGGGGAACGCGCGGCCACGCGGGCGCTGTGCTGGGTGCTTTAGGGAGCCGGAGGGCCACCCTCGTGAGAGGCCGGCCGGGACGGTGGGGCCACCCTCAGGGTGGCGAGGAGGAGACCCAGGCACAGAGCGGGCGGCGGGGCCAGGCCGGAGGTCCTGCAGCTGGGAAGCGGGTGACTTCAGGTTCAATCCCAGCCCCTTCAGCCTCTGAGATGCCCTCTCCCCCTCCCAGCTCCCGAGGCCAGGCCCTGGGTGCCCTGGCCCCAGGCCAGACGTTCCTGCCCCCACGTCAGCCTCAGGAAGCACCAAGCTCGGGGCCACAGCAAGTGACACACTGGGGGTGGCCAGCTGCCAACTTTTCTTTTTTTCCCCCTCAATCTTTTCAATTAAGTGAATGCTTGGAATGCGGCCCACACACAAGTGCTTGCGGTGCGAGTGGCAGAGGGGGTGCTGTGCTTTAGGGCCGTGTCTCTCAGCTCCTCGTCTGTCCGTGGGGCACGCAGTGAAGGCGCAGGTGGACAGTGGAGCGGAGGGCTGACCGTGCCTGCGTGCAGAGGGGAGCCAGGCTGGGAGTGGGAGGGGGAGCACTTTCTCTAAAGTGAAAATTGAATTGCGTCTCGGTGCTCATGGAAACATTTCGTTCCTTCAGCCAATAGGCAGAGCGCCTACTGCGTGCCAGGCTCCCTCCCAAGGGCTGGGGACGTGGCTGTGAATGAGGAAGACAGAAGCCCTGCCCTTCTGGAGCTTTCAGCCTTGTAGGGGGAAGACACAGAGGCACATACGGGGCTAAGGGGGCCTCTTCCTGCCCCGACCTGGCCAGGATCTCCCAGGCCGCCGTGCCCTGCACGCACCACCACACCACGCCTCGGGCGGGAATGCCTCCCTCTGGGCCCGCTTAGCCATTCACTTCTCAGGTGTCAGCTTCCGTTCCTTTCAGCGCGCATTCCTCTGCTGTGCTGTTCTATCTGGGACTGGCACCCCTCCCCTGGGAGCCCGCAAGGGGCAGGGACTGGGTCTGCCTCGTTTGCCACCGTCCTCCCAGGGCCTGTTGACACTGGGCCCTCACGAAATGTCTGGTGGAAAACAAACTGGCAGATGGACAGACAGGCAGATGGACAAAGAGCCAAGACAGGG
>NW_005871594.1:154328-157065 GCF_000147115.1 Myotis lucifugus | reverse complement strand
TCTTTCACTATGCTTATACGTGAATTCATGCTTTTTTTATCTGCCCCTTCCTCTAATTTCCCTCCTCAGAAGTATTCAAGTCGTGATCCCCCTGGCCCCACACACACTATCCTCTCCCGCCTAGAGACACCTGGTGTAATCCATGAAAATACAATTCAAAGCAATGCAATTGCTCACAAGGACCGACTGTCTACGCGGGCTTCCTATCGGGCCACGCTGTTCCCACTCTGCAGCTTCGGAGGAAATGCAGGCCCAGGGAGGTCGAGGTAGGAGTTCGACCCTGCGGGTGACCAGCAGCCAAGGCCCTACCCACGGTCCACGTGTCCACCACCAGAGAGGGCGCTCTGGGCAGATTTCTTCCCAGACCCCTTTTCTACACACAGTAGGTCCTCAGGTTACGTGGGCGATCCGTTCCTACCGCAACGTAACGCGATTTTCGCCGTAAGTCGGAACCCACCTACGTCACTCACAGGGAGCACAGACACAGCAGTAATGAAGTGAAACAGTAAAAAAAATTTAAAAGAAAGATAGCAATTCCGGACCTTTACTTGTGGTAAATAAATAATAAAAAACATAAAGCACACATGTACATACGTTGAAATGACGGAACTTTTTTTTTTAAATAAATAAATGGGAGATGGCGATGTAACCACGAAACGACGTATGTCGAGTCCGACGTAACTCGAGGACTGCCCAGTAGTGAGGGATTTTTCGAGATTAAGATCACATTGTACATACAATTTGTCTTTTTCACCTGTATTTCCCCATTTCATTAAAAATTTATTTGAACAAACCATTTTGAAAGGATCCTTAATAGTCCACTGTAAGGCTATATATCATTTACTTTTAAAAAATATATTTTTATTGATTTCAGAGAGGAAGGGAAAGGGAGAGAGAAACATCAATGATGAGAGAGAGTCATTGATCAGCTGCCTCCTGCACGCTCCCTACTGGGGATCAAGCCAGCAACCGCAACCGGGCATGTGCCCCGACCTGGAATCGAGCCCTGACCTTCTGGTTCATGGGTCGATGCTCAACCACTGAGCCACACCGGTTGGGCTATATGTCATTTACTTAATCATGTCTCCAATAGCCTACACATGTAGGCTATTTTCAACATTGTTTTAATCACCAATTATCCAAATTTATAAATCTTGGATGGAAACAGCTTAAAATCTTAGGGGTGCATCCTGGGCCAGTCCCTGTATGTTTCTCAACATGTGGTCATTCCAGACCACCCGTGTCAGAGCATCCGGAGCTGCCTTTAAAAATGCACATCATCATGCCTGGCCGGCGTGGCTTGGTGGTTGAACATCGATCGACCTATGAACCAGGAGGTCATGGTTCGATTCCCGGTCAGTGCACATTCCCGGGTTGTGGGCTTGATCTCCAGTGTGGGACCTGCAGGAGGCAGCCGATCAATGATTCTCTCTCATCACTGATGTTTCTATCTCTCTGTCCCTCTTCCTTCCTCTCTGAAATCAATAAAAATATATATATTTTAAAATGCACACCATTAGTCGTGTAATGGTGATGATGATGGTAAAGGCAGGACTAATAGGTAACATTTACTCAGCACTTTTATGTGCCAGGCACTGCTCTAAACCCTTCATGTGAAGTAACTCCTAGCAGGTACTATTCTCACCCTCACTTTACAGATGGAGAAACTGAGGCACAGAGAAGTTAAGTCACTTAATCAGGTCCCACACTCCGCCGGTAACTGGCAGAGCCAGGCCAAACCCCTGCCACCTGGCTTCCAAGCCCCAATTCTGAACTTCTACCCAGAAGTCTCATCTATTTTCTCTGTCACACACCCTTCTGGTATCTGACGAAACCCACGGACCCTTCCTCAGAATCACTTAAAATGGATAAAATAAAGCTCTTGGGATTTTAAGTGAAACTACTTATGCTGAATTATAATAAAAATGTTTCAAAAAATAAAATTATAAATACACTAGAGGCCTGGTGCATGAATTTGTGCACGGATGGGATCCCTAGGCCTGGCTGGCAATTGGGGCCGATCGGGGCTGTCTCGCCCAGTCCTGATCGGAGCCGAGGGGGGAGGGACAGCAGAAAGTTGGCCAACTGCTGGAGGTTGGCTGTGGGAGAGCACTGACCACCAGGGGGCAGCTTCTGCATTGAGCGTCTGCCCCCTCGTGGTCAGTGCATGTCATAGCGACCAGTCGACCAGTCGTTCAGTTGACCAGTCATAACGGTCACTTAGGCTTTTATATATATAGATGTACACCATCCTGGTCAGTGTGGCTCAGTTGGCCGGGCACTGTCCCATGCACCAAAACGTTGCCAGTTCAATTCCCAGTCAGGGGACATACCCAGATTGTGGGTTCAACCCCCAGGCAGGGTGCATGTGGGAAAGAGGTAGCCAATGGATATTTCTCTTGCACATCAATATTTCTCTCTCTCCCCCCCCGCTCCGCTCTAAAAATGAATAAAAACACATTTAAAAAATATGTACATATTTATTACTGCAATAAGTAACAAAACCTAGCAGTTGGTCAAGTAGCATCACAATTCTGAAGTAGTGATGAGTATAAATGATCTACTGGGATTTACGAAACAACCATAAAATGACATGAAAATATCGGTGAATTTCTATTGGTGACAAAGTCACAGGTTTCACTAGTACCACCAAAGGTGTTGCCTCCATTTATAACGAAGGTAATGCTAAGTTCCTGTTGGAGGTTAGACTAAATATATACTCTTCCCCCTTCCAGTT
>NW_005871594.1:148481-154228 GCF_000147115.1 Myotis lucifugus | reverse complement strand
CAGTGCCGGGGTAGGGGTGCAGTCTGACGTCTCCCGCCTAGAGCTGGGGTAAGGGGCGCAGCCTGAGGTCTCAGCGTCCAGAGCTGGGGCAGGGGGCATGGCCTGCGGGCCCCGTCAAGCCCAGCCCCCCTTCCCCCGCAGAGTCATACCAGTGCTAAACAGGAAAACAGGCAGGCAGTGTGACATTAGCGCCAGAGGCTGAAGCCCCTGCCCCTGGCCCTGCCCACAGACTGGTCGTGACTGGGACACCGTAATGGACAAATTAGCATATTACCTCTTTATTATATAGATAGATATGAAGGACAACATTCCTAAGCAGTACTCTGTTGTCTTTTTTTTTTTTAATTAATTCTAGGTCTGGAGTTCAAACTCTGCCCCATAATGCCAAGGTTCACTACAACTACGCAAATTTCCTGAAGGATCAAGGTCGGAACAGAGAAGCAATCTACCACTACAGAACGGCCCTCAAGTAAGCACCATGCACCATATGGGTGGAGCTGTTGTGCCTTTCAGGTCCTGTATTTCACTCACCCCTCGGAGCATGTGGGGGGTTAGTTTCTTTCTCATGACAATGAACATCTCCTTGGAAGTGGTATAGACCTTGGATTCTGAGTCTTATGGCTCAGTGTTCAAATCTGTTATTAGTGTGGTAACTCTACCTTGCTTTTATCTCAATGCTGTCTTGTAAAAGTTTCACTGCTACATATTGCAAAATGAAGTGATGCTCAGTTGAACACACACACACACACACACAGGCAAACTGGAGTTGGTTGTCAAAAATATACTTGTAAGTTCTCAGGATATTTACTTTGATGAATTGTACCCACTCTAGGCTTCCGACTGTCTGAAAGGATTTATGTGAAGACATTTGAGTATACCAAATATGGCTTGATGTATGACTTTAAGAGAAACTAAAAATTCAAGTTCTAAATTACCAGCAGCAGTCTGTATTGCTCTTAAGTACTCTTGAAAATTGCAACTCTGGCTTTCAAGATGGTCTTCTCCAAAAGGTCCCAGATAATGAACATATTTATCCTGGAACCTGTGGAGACGTGATAACTAACACAGCCTCAGACTCTCCAACTGTGGGCAAAATACAGCAAGGTGCATCCTCTCTTTACTGAATCCCAGGGGGCTCACCGAAGCTTCCTGAAGAGTTTTCCATGCCCCCACAGATTGACTCACATCTGGTCGAATTTTCTGTTCCTGTTCCATCTTAGGACATACTTAAAATATATAAACCAAACAAATATATTTTACTGACGTGCTAACTCTATTGACTCAAAGCTCAGATTGAAATTGTCATTCTTAAAGTAACCGACCTGATTTTTAAAAGTATCCCTTTGAACAGTGTTCTGCTCAAGTGTGTTGTTCATCAGTCAACATCTGTTAGATTTTAAGACCTGTTACTTAATATTCAGTATAGCAAGCATTTTCAACTGTTGCATCAAGTTCACTGTCAAATACTTTCCCAAAGATTACAAGAAACGTTAGGTTCTGGAAGAATACTTGTAACAGAGCTTTTTATTGAGGAATAGACGTTTTTATTAAGGAGTAGAAGATAGCTTTTATTTATTTTTTTTTAGTATATTTTATTGATATTTTACAGAGAGGAGGGAGAGGATAGAGAGTTAGAAACATCGATGAGAGAGAAACATCGATCAGCTGCCTCCTGCACACCCCCTACTGGGGATGTGCCCGCAATCAAGGTACATGCCCTTGACCGGAATCGAACCTGGAACCCTTCAGTCTGCAGGGCCAACGCTCTATCCACTGAGCCAAACCGGTTAGGGTCCTTTCTCTCTTTTGAATCCGGATTTTCTCTGTCCCACACGGACAGGTGCTCTCTTCCTCCAGACTCCCGTGTTGGTCTGTGCTCTGCCCCCTCCACTTCCCTGTGAAAGGCCTTCTTACCCACCCATGGGGACGGGAGGCGGGGGTGCGTACCCTGAGAACCAGCTTCTCCCAGCTACTCCAGGCACTTCCATCTTGGACACCCCTGGTCCTGAGCCCAGTCCCCACGTGTACTGGGGCCACGGTCCTCCTGAGGGTGGGGTCCGTGCTTTGTACTCTTTTGTGGTTCTTGGCTCAGTCAGGAGCCCCCAGATCCTTCAGGCGCCCACCCACCCAGCAAGCTTCACCTCTACCACTCCAGTCTCTTCTGCTCGTTTCAAACAGGCCACATGCCAAG
Organism: Myotis lucifugus; assembly: GCF_000147115.1. NCBI lineage: Eukaryota > Metazoa > Chordata > Mammalia > Chiroptera > Vespertilionidae > Myotis > Myotis lucifugus. The sequence continues at coordinate 152,037 of NW_005871594.1, read as the reverse complement.
GTTCCCGCTTCTCTGTCCTCATGTTCTCTCTCCGGGAAATTCCTTCACCTTTCTCCACTTGGCAACATCCTCCTGGGACTTGTGATCCGCCCGGCGTCACCTCTGCTGTGCCACCTTCTCCAGGTCCTGCGTCCCAGAACCCAAGGCCACAGGCCTCGGCTCCCTTCACCAGTTCCAGACCAGCCCTGCACCTAACGGCCCGTCTACCTGCCTCCTTCAGACCGCGGACCTTGAGGTCTGAATCCCCGGATCACCCCTCTGCTGACCAGTGCCTGGCCCTGGAGGGACTTCTGTTTGTGCAGTGAATTCTCCCGGAACATCACTGATGTTAAAAAGTACAAAGTGTCTTGGCTGTTGTTGATTTGTTGAAAGCGGTGGTTCTGGGAGAATAGGATGTCCAGGAGAAACTGAATTTCAGATAAACAATGACTACTTGTTTTTAGTGTACATCCCTAATACTGCACACTTATCCGAAATTCAGATGTAACTGGGCTTCCCGCATTTTCCTTTGGTAAGTCTGGCAACCCTGAGCCCTGGTGGCCTACGACCTGCTGCCCCCACGCCCAGGACACGCACCTCCAGTCCCTTCTCCCCTCACTCCCTGAAGAGGGCCTGGGCTTGGGCTCACCCCCGCAGGCTTGCACGTGGGCCCGCAGGCACGGGGAGAGAACACCCCGCAGTTTGGAGAACGGGCGAGGACCAATGGCTTGTGGCAAAGCTCGGGCCTGCGGGCTCCTGGCAGGGGCAGCATCCGGGAGGAGTGAGCCGCACCAGCCCCTGCCCATGGGCCAGCTGCGGGCACACTGCGCCTTCTGAGCCCATCACCGCGGCCAGTTCCCATGTCCCGACAGGGGCAGGGCTGCCAGCGCCACCCAGGCTCTGGCTGACCCCACCACAGGGTCCCCGGGGCATTACCCTCCCTCAGGCATTCCGCACAAAAGCTCATTTACTGTCCCCACTCACGCCACCCACTGCCCAGAGGAGACGGCTCAGGGCCAACAGCGAGGGAATGACGGAGCCAGAACAGAACGTAGTCCCCGAGGGCACATGGCCTTCCTAATAGACCCGCCTTCTCTCCCTCGGCCAGGCGGGTGCTCGCGACTCAGCTCGCACCCACCAGGCTGACGGGATGCTCGGCGGGAGGGCGGGCAGCTCCCTTCCTGAAGCTGCAGTGACCACAGCTGGCCCTCCCCTCCCAGGGGAAGGAGGAAACTGAGTCACGCAAAGCAACACAGCGTCTTCTCCGAGGAAAGAGGATGCACAATGGCCCCAGGATATGCGCGTCCTGGACGTGAAGTCCAGGGACCGCTGCGGCCCCTCGTCCTGCGGGCAGGGTGTGCTGCTGGTTGACTCCGTGCACCCCCGGGTGGGTGACAAGAGGACGCATGAAACGCCCAGGGAAGTGGGGTGTGGGACACAGCTCTACCCTGGACCACCTTTCTGGTGCCCCTCTGACCTTGGCGTTGAAGAGCACTGAACTCAGACGTGCAATTCTTTCCAACGCTATTGAGCTGCAGGCGCCGTGAGACCAGGGCCTGGGCCGGCTGAGCAGGGAGCCTTTGAGCTGGAAAAGCATCTGCTCAGCCCTTCCCTGTGGTATTTTAAACTCATTTCTTTCCACTCCTGGGGCTCTGAGATGGGAAAGCCACAGGCAGAGACCTCCCTCTGCGGCAGGAGTGGGGGAGGGCCCGGGAGGCGGGCCGGGAGGACAGGCGCTCGGAGGAGCGGGACCAGCCCCGCTTCAGGGCAGGCCTGGGGACAGGATGTGGAGGGCTGGGCCCACAGCCTGACATCGCTGCTTTTTTCAGATGAGCACGCGGTTTTTTTATTTTTACTTTTACTGAAAACAGGAATGTGTCTTCACAGAATGTTTAGAAAACAGAAAGGCGCAGACAAGCAAAAAAAAAAAAAGTGACATATTTTCTCAGCTCTATGTCTGTGCTCACGGAGGCAGATTCCCACCCCTCATTTGTCATCGGGCGGGAACCAGCCTGTCTGGCGCTCTGCAACCAGCCCTTACGATTACTGATCCCATGACAGGAGCCGGAAGCCACCGTCACCGTCGGATGGCGTTCTAGCGGTGGCGATAGGATGCGGCAGCGACTGCATTTCTCTTCTTCTCTACGGATGGGCGTGTCAGCCGTTCCCCACTCTCTACGATGGCAGATGATCCTGTGCTTGCACGCTACTACCTCCGTGTGCAGCTACACTGCCTTAGAACAGCGCAGTTATCGGCCCTTACCATACGCCAGGCCTGTTCCACCCTCCCATCGGCCCCATGAAACTGGAATTACAGTAAGCCTTCGATTTTGCGGGCCTCGGTTTAACGGACTTTGAATTTAATGGACAACATTTCTGGTCTGGTGTGTCCTATGTGAAAATTAACACCCTGTTAATTTTAAAGTGCTTTTAACCAAGATTTGCTTTTAATTAAATTAACAGGTTTTTTTTGTTTTGTTACTAATTCACTGTTATTTTTAACAAATTTTAGCAAATAGGCCATATGTTGAAAAAAACACTGTAGTAATTTAATTTTTTATTGATTTCAGAGAGGAAGGAGAGGGAGGGAGAGTCAGAAACATCAATGATGAGATAGAATCATTGATTGGCTGCCTCCTGCATGCCCCCGACTGGGGATCGAGCCCGCAATCGGGCATGTGCCCTTGACGGCAATCAAACCCGGGACCTTTGAGTCCACAGGCCGACGCTCTATCCACTGAGCCAAACTGGCTAGGGCATGTAGTAATTTTGCTGACATAAATAAATATTACACATCTATAACGATAGCCTACATATTTAAATCCAGGAGTCAGCTCTTGTAAGCAATGTTCGGTCAGTGATTAGCACACGATCACGCCACATTGCGTGAGCTAACTGGTTCTGTGGTCGGGCCCTGTGGTGTGACTTTCTGTGCTGGCCGATGCCCCCACACACACTAAGCCACACCCCAGCCGTGTGTGCATTTGTTTACTTGCGGTGACTGGTGAATGAACGCATTTACTAGACCTATTCAGTATAAATTTAAAACTACAGCAATACATACAGAAAACTTTCCTGTGAAATTAAGCTTTTCATATTCATACTTAATTTTAATTACACAAACGTGTCTACATAAGTAATTTGTCAACTTTTTAACATATGCATTCAGAAAAACTACTTTATGATATAACAGACTTTCGGCTTTAACAGACACCCCCTCGCCTGAATTACTCCCTTATATTGAGATTTTACTGTATTTTCATTCCCATTTTACAGGTGAGGAAACTGAGGCACCGAGAGGTGAGTAATTTGTCTGAGGTCGCTGCTGGTAGGTAGCAGAGCAGGGGTTTGAACCCAGGCTGTCCGGTGCACTTTCTCTGCTTATCAGAAGCAGGAATGGCACACAAAAGTTTGAACTGAAGTGACATTTTTGGTAATCGGGACGAATATGAAAGGCCTACCCCCATCTGATCGTGAGACAACTGCAGGGAGCCCAGAGAAGCAGGCTGGGGACATCTGCTGAGACGACCCATCAGGTGGGGGAGGGCCTGGCTTCCTTGCACCACAGCCCAGGGGG
>NW_005871594.1:142705-147807 GCF_000147115.1 Myotis lucifugus | reverse complement strand
CCACAGCCAGGTCTTTCATCCTGAAGGTCACGGTGGGTCCTAAGACCTGTGCTAGTAGCTGGCATCCATGCCCCTAGCAGGTGGGACAGAGTACAGATTGAGGGCCGTTGTTATCAAAGAAGCAGCGCACAGCCCCAGCCGGTTTGGCTCAGTGGATAGAGTGCTGGCCTACGGACTGAGGTTCGATTCCGGTCAAGGCACATGCCTGGGTTGCGGGCTCGATCCCCAGTGGAGGGCGTGCAGAAGGCAGCCGATCAGTGATTCTCTCTCATCATTGATGTTTCTATCTCTCTCTCCCTCTCCCTTCCTCTCTGACATCAAGAAAAATATACTAAAACCAAAAACAAAAAAAACAAAGAAGAAGCACACAGCAGTGTTAGAAGGAAGACCCTGTATTCATGATACAGACACAGAAACTAAGTCTCAGGGTTAAGTGCTCAGATATATTTGTCTCTAATGCCCAAGTTCTTTCCACTCAAGTGTGCTGCAAAAGGGGGTGCCAGGGGTGCCCTGGAGAGGCAACTGGTGGCTGGGAAACAGAAGGCAGCTAAGGTGGCGGCAGATTCCCGTCTGTTCCAACCCACGAGCTTGCCAGCCAGAGGCCCCCACAGACCAGTAGAGAATTCCAGTTGTGCCTAAGAAGGTGTGACCAGCCCTGCAAACCTCAGCTGCTCAGAGCCTGACCAAGGGAGGAGGGAGGCTTCCAGGTCGGAGATACAGGGCCTGCCAACCCATCACTCCAGGGGCACCATCAACCCAGAGCTCCCCGGAAGCAAGAATGACTAAAGGATGGCAGCGGCGGCGGCAGCTTGCATTTCACTCATCCAGGTGCGGGGAACAGGGGGATGAGGGAAGGGCCAGGAGGGGGAAACTGGCGCCCGGAAGCTTAAGTGACCACTGAAGGTCACATGGCTCAGAGGTGGATCCCAGGGCTGCTGCCTCTCCCAGACACACAGCTCTCTCGCTCGGTCCCCACCCTGCCATTCCTCGCTGAGTGACCTCAGGCAGTGCCCGCACCTCTCTGAGCCTCCAGTCACAGTGGGGGAAGTGGGAATGCTAACGCAACGCCCTGAAGGATCGGGGCCCTGAATGCATAAATACATCGCACAAATTAAGAGAACACCAATGACTCAATATCCCAAAATAGGGGGCAAAAGACACTCAAATGGCTGCTAAGGTGTGAAAAGCAAACACCACCAGATACTATTCTGCACCCCCCAGACTGGCAAAAACTAAAAAGTCTGACAATTCAAGAGTGTTAGCAAGAACACAGAGCAAAGGCACCCATAGACCCTGTTCTTGGTGATGCATGTAAATGAGAAGGTGAACACGCAAACCCCAGGACCCAGCAACTGTCCCCCACCCCTTGGTCTCCCCCCCAGCAACTGTGCACGAAGCAGCTCCAAGGAAGTGAGCTGCTGAGAACAATAGGAGCGCCAATAAGTACCTGCATAGTCAGGGTGGAATATTAAACAGCAGTTGAAAGGAACTGGAGCCACAGGAGCAACATCGATCCCAAAAGTGTAATGTTTTTATGTAGTTTTAAAACATCCACCCACAAGACTTTTGGAAGCGTTAAAAAGGTAAACACATTAAAAGGTATGGGGGTGGGGGTGGGGGGGGTTGATTGCAAACAGACCCAAGGGATCTTTTTTTTTGGGGGGGGGGGGTGACGGAAATGTTATAAAACTGTGGTGATGGATGCACCGCTCTATAAATTTACTAAAAAATCAGCAAACTCGCCCTAACTGGTTTGGCTCAGTGGACAGAGCGTCAGCCTGCAGACTCAAGGGTCCCAGGTTCGATTCCGGTCAAGGGCATGTACCTTGGTTGGGGACACAACTCCAGTAGGGAGTGTGCAAGAGGCAGCTGATTGATGTTTCTAACTCTCTATCCCTCTCCCTTCCTCTCTGTAAAAAAAATCAATAAAATATATATTTTTAAAAATCAGCAAACTGTACACTTACAATGGATGAATTTTAAGTTATGGTAATTATGCCTCAATAAAGCTGTTAAAGAAAAAATCCCAGCTAATGGTCTATGTTTTTAAAATATATTTTTAGTGATTTCAGAGAGGAGGGGAGAGGGAGAGAGAGAAACATCAATGATGAGAATCACTGATCGGCTGCCTCCTACATGTCCCCTACTGGGGATCGAGCCTGCAACCCGGGCATGTGCCCTTGACCGGAATCAAATTCGGAACCCTTTAGTCCGAGGCCGACGCTCTATCCACTGAGTCAAACCAGCCAGGGCTAATAGTTTATTTACAAAAGTACATGGACCCAGCCTGAATGGCTCAGCTGGTTGAGTGGGCATCGCAAGGTTGTGGGTTTGATTCTCAGTCAGGGCACCATACCTGGGTTGTAGGTTGGATCCCCGGTCTCTCTCTCTCTCTCTCTCTCTCTCACTCTCTCTCTCCCCCCTCCCCCCTTCCTCTTCCTAAGCATGTCCTCTGGTGAGGATTTTTAAAAAATGCATGGGACTGATAAACAGCAAAGGCAGGACATTGCTGCTGTTGTTGTTTTTTTTTTGGGGGGGGGGTAGTGTTGTGGAGGGTACACATGGGGCTTTGCATCCGCAATGTTTTATTTCTTAAAAAACAAAAATGATCTGAAACAAATAAGGCAACATGTAAAAGATCTCACAGCTGGATGATGGGTAGGTATTTATTCTATGTACCCATATGTTTAAAATAGTGTATTGCCCTGCCTAGCTAGTTTGTCTCAGTAACAGGGCAGTCGGCCTGTGGAGTGAAGGGTCCCGAGTTCGATTCCGGTCAAGGGCATGTACCTTGGTTGCAGGCTCCTCCCTGACCCGGGCCCTCAGGGCTTGTGCAGGAGGCAACCAATCGCTGTGTTTCTCTCACATTGATATTTCTCTGTCTTTCCCTCTCCCTTTCACTCTCTAAAAACCAGTGGAAAATATCCTCGGGTGAAGATTAAAAATCTAGATATATAAAAGGCTAATATGCAAAGTGTCCTTGCGGGAGTTCTATCGATCGCTATGACATGTGCTGACCACTAGGGGGCGGCACGGAACGAAGGAAAGCACCGGCCAGCAGCCGGGGAAGGGAGGCCCCTGAGGCCCTGGCCAGCAGCCAGAAGGCCCCGATTGGCCCTGATCTCCGGCCAGGCCTAGGGACCCTATCTGTGCACGAATATTGTGCACCGTACCTCTAGTGTGTGTATATATATATTTTTTCCAAAAAAATAAAAATAAAATAGTGTATCAATATAACTAAAGGGCTGTTGTGATGACTAAATACACAGAGAGCTTGACCCAGCGTCTAGCCCACAACAACGGATCCGATTTCAGCTATTATAAACATTGCTGCTCTAACTACTACCAGCATGCTCCTCTTCTTTTTTTGTTTTTAAATTAAATATGTTTCTATTGATTTTTTAGAGGGAGAGGAAGGGAGAGAGATAGAAACATCAATGAGAGAGAAATATTGATCAGCTGCCTCCTGCAGGATCCCCCCCAGGGGATGGAGCCCACACATGCCCTAACCGGGAAATGAACCAGTGACCTCTGGGTTGCTGGGTCGAAGCTCCACAGATGAGCTCCACAGATGAGCTCCACAGATGGGGCCATCATGCTCTTCTTAACACCCAAGGAACTCATGACAGAGCGAGCCAGCACCTGGGGCCCTGATGACTAAGCCTCTTCTAAACCCAAGGCTTCGGCTACCCCCACTCCGGTGCAGGAAATGGGGCAATCAAATAAAACCCGCAAAACCCACAGGGGGCACTTCCTCCTCCCCTCAAGCCAGAAGATAACCCAGCCAGGTTCTCTCCTGGGGCGGCAGCTTGCAAACCCCTCTCCATTCACTCGGAAAGCCCTGGCTCTGGGCAGGAAAGGTGCCGGCAGAGAAAGGCAGAGGCTCCAAGGAGCCTCTCCAAATAATATCATTGATTTTATCGCCAACAGTAATGCTACCCAACCTCTGGGATCTCAGAGGCCAGAGGAACTTCAGACCTGGCCTGTGGCTGGGCCCACAGGTGGATGAGGCTGGGGCAGGGCATGGGAAGGAGGCCACCCCGATCATGAAACGATGCCATTTCAGGAGGAAGAGGTGGCCCGGCCCTGGAGGGCAGCCCCAAGCTCCAGGTACAGTTCTCCAATGGTTATCTCCAGAACCGGTCACCTGTTCCCTCTGAGGCAACCGGGTGATGAGCAGGGGTGGCCGGACTAGCTACAAAGGGGGAGCGGGCTGGAGGGGATTCAGGGTCCTGGTGCCTGGAGCGCTCCATACCTGATCTATACGTTCTAATACAGTGGCTGCAGGTAGGGATGAGTGTGATTTTGACCCCCTGGGAACATGTCTACTAGACACATTTTTGGTTGTTCCAACTGGGGAGGGGGATGCTTCTACCATCTAGTGCAGTGGTTCTCAACCTTCCTAACGCCGCGACCCTTTAATACAGTTCCTCATGTTGTGGTGACTCCCAATTTCATTGTTACAAATTGAACATAATTAAAGCATAGCGATTAATCACAAAAACAATATGTAATTATATATGTGTTTTCCGATAGTCTTAGGCGACCCCTGTGAAAGGGTCGCGACCCACAGGTTGAGAACCGCTGATCTAGTGGGTAGAAGCCAGAGATGCTACTAAACACCCCGATAGGGGTAGAAATAGGACACTGGGGACCAGCTATAATTGTAAGAAGCATTAATCATGCTCTGTTAACTGCGACTGTTTTGTTCTGATTAAAAAGGCACATTCCGGTCTGGCTGGGACCTGGGAGCTCACCTGGAAATGCAGCCCATCCTCCCCATCAGGGGCTGCCCGTTAGGGTGGACAGATGAACAACCTTGTTGCAGAAACCAGAGCCGCCAGCCCTTTGAAGACCAGAAGGGAGGGGTTGGGCCACTGCAAGTCTCCAACCCCCGTTACCTATAAACGGCCCATGTGGCATACCCTTCCCCCTGGGACAAAGATTTTTGTCTTTCTACCCAATATAAGCAGCTGGCTCATGGTGGGGGGCAGAGCAGGTTTTTGTGGATGACCCGCTGCTCTCCCACGCCTGCCCGGGCAGGAATTGGAAAAAAACCCGCACATGGATGATTCCCAGCCCTGGTCCTCCTGCCTGGAAAT
>NW_005871594.1:134875-136497 GCF_000147115.1 Myotis lucifugus | reverse complement strand
GTACATTCAATCATTGTGCAACCCATCACGACCGTCCCTCTCTGGAGCTTTTTTTGATCTTCTCAAATGGAAACTCTGTACCCGTTAAAACATTAACCCCCTTCCCACCCTTCCTGCCCTTGGCAACTGCCTCCTGCCACGTGTGGGGACCTCGGCCAAGTCACTGACCTCTCTGTACCTCCACCCTCCCCTTCGGTAAGATGGGATAAAGAATTATCCCGACCTCTTAGCTTGTTCTGAGGTCTGAGTGAGATAATACAGGTAAAGCACATGCATTTTTATTTTTCCTTATTATTGTGGGTTTTAAAAAAAATCCTCACCCAAGGATATGTCTATTGATTTTAAAGAGAGAGAGGAAGGGAGAGAAATAGAAAGAGAATGAAGAGAGAAACATTGATCGTCTGCCGCCAGCATATGCCCTGAACGGGGATCGAACCCCCAACCTCCCTATGTGCCCTGATGGGGAATCGAACCTGCAACCTTCTGGTGATGGGACGACCCTCCAGTCAACTGAGCCACCCAGCCAGGGCACATTTTTGTTGTTCTGCTATTAGTCGATCTAATATAGTTAAACGTTTTCTTTAACTGCATTCAAATCCCAAACCTAATTTCGCCCTAACTCTGCCTTGAAGCACATCCACTCCTGAGTCCTGACCGTTTTAGCCCTTGCTGGCGTGTGCCGCCTCATCTCCCATCAGCTGCCTCCACTTTCCTCCCGTAACAACAATAGAAACGACCTGTGATCTCCAGAGGAAAATACCTTCTGTATTTTCCCTACCTACATGCCTTGCCATGAGCTAGTCATTTCCCTGCTTTGCCTGCCGGTGACCTCCTATTCAGCCTTCAAAGCCCAGCGTGGATGTCACTTCCTCCAGGAAGCCCTCATCCCAGGTATGCTTCTTCCCTGGCTATCACTGTGCCTCATCACAGCCATTATTGCCTTGTCATTGAGCTGGCTCCTCTGCCAGACACTGAGCTCCCAAGGAGCATGAGTGGGTCTTATTCGTCTCAAATCCCCTGGTGTGTGGCACAGACTAGCGTGGAGAGGCCTCAGGGAAATGCGCGTGAGATGAATGAACCCATCTCCACCTGCATCTCCATTTCTCGGACCTAAGTCCTCGCTGGTGGGCTTGTGCTTGTCCCTACCTCTTCCCCAGGGATCTCGTCACACCAAGCTTCGCTGTGTCCAAAATGCTTCTGGGAATGTGGCGTTCTCCGCGACTGGGGTGAGGAGAAGACAGAGCAGAGAAGGAGGCAAATCCCTGCCTTCGCTGATTTATTCTGAAACCCTGTTCTAGATGTGCACTGTGCAAGCCGGAGAGCGGCAGACCCTAGGGCAGTGGTCGGCAAACCACGGCTCTTTGGCCCCTTGAGTGTGGCTCTTCCACAAAATACCATGTGCGGGCGGGCACGTACAGTGCGATTGAAACTTCGTGGCCCATGTGCAGAAGTCGGTTTTCGGCCTGGGCGAGTCTATTTTGAAGAAGTGGCGTTAGAAGAAGTGGGGGTGTCGGTCGGGCGACGGGAGACACGGTACAAGTGGGCCGCGGGATACGCCTCTCGGGGGAGGTACATTGTTTTGAGGTGCGTTCGCTGAGGTCGACCCCTTCCAACTCTCCCAT
>NW_005871594.1:109268-130999 GCF_000147115.1 Myotis lucifugus | reverse complement strand
CACTGAGCCAAACCGGTCAGGCATTATCATTTAATTATTATTTTTAATCCTGAGGCTATTTTCCCATTGATTTTTAGAGAGAGTGGAAGAGAGAGGGAAAGACAGAGAGAAACATCAATGCGAGAGAAACACATCGATTGGTTGCCTCCTGCATGCCCCTGACCAGGGCCCAGGCTGGGGAGGAACCTGCAACCAAGGTACATGCCCTTGACTGGAATCAAACTAGGGACCCTTCAGTTCCCAGGCCTATGCTCTATCCACTGAGCCAAACCGGCTAGGATGGGGTGGCAATCTATATATATAAAAGCCTAAGTGACCATCCGACTGTCTGACTGGTAGCTATGATGCACAATGACCACCAAGGGGCAGACGCTCAATGCAGGGGCTGCCGAGCTGCAGTGACTTGGCAGCTGCGGTTCTTGGTTGACACACCCAGAACCAGAGAGGAGGAAGCCCGATTCTGGGGGTGCGTCACCTGAGAACTGCCTTCTCGCAATCTGGGACCCCTCGGGGCATGTCGGAGAGCCAGTTTTGGCCTGATCCCCACAGGCCAGACCGTGGGACCCCACCTGTGCATGAATCTGTGCACCAGGCCTCTAGTTTTAAATAAGGTGGTACAGGTAGGCTTCATTGAGAAGGTGACTTTGAGTAAAGACTTGAAGCAGGTGAGGCAGTGAGCCGAGGGTGCCTGGGGGAAGAACCCTCCAGGAGGGAGCAGCAGTGCGAAGGTGGGAGCGGGATCGGCCTGTCTGAGGACGGAAAAGAGGTCAGTGTGGCTGGAGGGGAGCAGGGCCCTCGTAGGGACCATGGGAGCTCTGGCTTTGGCCCTGAGAAAATGGACAGGGGCAGCGGGAGCTGATGGATGTTTTCACAGGCATCGCCCTGTCCACTGGGCTGAGATTAATTTCTAGCTATGGGGCACGTGCTTGGATTGCAGCCTTCCACCCGCTAGAGTTCAGAGTGGGTCATGTGACTTGCTTGGCCATCGAAATGTGAACAGAAGTGAAGTTTTGATTCTGCAGAAGGGCCAAAGGGCAATTGGGCCCCTGCTCTGCCTGGTAACGCTCCAGGCTGCTCTGCCTGCCTGGGTCCTGGAACCATCATGATGATGCTATGGAGTGAACTTCTCCCATTCACATGTTGAAACCTACCCCACAAGGTGATGGTATTAGGAGGTGGGCCTTTGGAAGGTGATGAGTCATGAGGGCAGAGTTCTCAGGAGTAGGATTAGAGCCCAAATAAAAGAGGCTCAAGATAGTCCCCTGGTCCCCTTCTACCATGTGAGGACACAAGTCTCCTGACCATGCTGGCCCCTGGTCTTGGACTCCCCAGTCTCTAGGGCTGTGAGAAATAAATTTCTGTTATTTATCAGCTACCCGATGTGTGATAGTTTGTTATCTCAGGCCAATTGGACTGAGATGAGCAGAGCCTCTCTCCGAGCCTGTGTTGGAGGTGAGTGTGGGGCAAAGCCTTTGCTGGTTAAGTGAGTAGGGTTTTTGGTATTTGTTGCTGCAGCATAGCCTGTCCTGTCCTGACTGCTAGGAGCAAGGAGAGAAGGAGAAGACCGACTGTGTTACTGTAATCAAGATGGTGGCCCAGATGGGGTGTTAGCAGTGGGGATGCTGAGGAAGGTGGGTTCTGGATATGATGAATTTTACCTTGTTGGGTGCTGGCTATTGTCAAGTTCATTAAAATGTTCTTGAGCAGCCTGGTTGGTGGCTCAGTGATTGAACATCTACCTATGAACCAGGAGGTCACACAGTTTGATTCCCAGTCAGGGAATATGCCCAGGTTGCGGGCTTGATCCCCAGTGTGGGGCATGCAGGAGGCAGCCGATCAATGATTCTCTCTCATCATTGATGTTTCTCTCTCTCTCTCTCTCTCTCTCTCTCTTTCTCTCCCTCTCCCTTCCTCTCTGAAATCAATAAAAAACTATTTAAAAAAATGTTTTTGAGCTTCATTCTGGGATACAGCTACTTGGAAACAGTTTGATCCTTTCAGATTTTGTCTTTATGTGTCTTAGGCAGTACCAGGCTGCATTTAATCTGGGGTTAATTTCCCCCACTACCGAGGCAAGAGCCTTCCTAGACATTCCCATGATGCTCTGTGAGTGATGAGGTTTTCCACTCTTGCTGCTGGAAATGGGCACCACTCCCAGCCCTGTGTGAGCTCTGTGCCCATTCCCCTGTAATCTTTCAAGGTGATGCTTTCCCCAGCCAGGGGGTCTTCAGGTGCACGTGCTGATAACATTGAACTGCATACCCAGAGGGGCCCCTCTGCAGATCTCTACAGTTCTCTCTGAGAATCTTTCTCCTCTCCAGTTCTTTGCCCTGCAAGCAACAGCTGTCTTGGCTTCTACTCTATTCCCAGCTTCTTTTCTGCATCTTAGAAAGGCAGCCAGGGTTTCTCTCCCCGAACTGCGGTCAGGGCATTGTGTCTTGTCATTTGTGTCTTGTCCTCTCATTTGTGTCTTGTCCCTTAAGAGCCACTGTCCTTTGCTGTTTGTGTTCATTGTCTTGACTGCCATTGTTTCCTGCATTTTGGCCTATTTTTAAAAAATATATTTTATTGATCCTTTAGAGAGAGGAAGGGAGAGGGATAGAGAGGTAGAAACATTGATGAGAGAGAAACATCGATTCAGCTGCCTCCTGCACACTCCCCACTGGGGATGTGCCCGCAACCCAGGTACATGCCCTTGACTGGAATCGAACCTGGGACCCTTCAGTCTGCAGGCCGACGCTCTATCCACTGAGCCAAACCAGTTAGGGATGGCCTATTTTTTAATTGTTTCAAATGGGAGGGTAAATCTGGTCTCTGTGATTGTGTCTTGGCCTGCATTACATTTTGATACTGAAATCATGTGAAGGCTCGCCCTCCATTCACCAAGCAATGCAACGGAAAGCAGGGAAAAGTGAAACAAATGTCAAAGCAATGAGAGGCTAATGTGACTATTGGCAGCCTAATTTAATAAAGCATCAGATGATGTCTTTTTTTTTTTTTACAATGAATGGCACTTTGGAGTTGATAAAATACAGTATTTCACAGCCTGTGACTGAGAACTCCAGCATCTGGAAATCATTGGGTCTATTTCTGTGGTCTGTTGTTTCTGCTGTTTCTAGTTCATTCTGTCTTGTCTCCTCATATCTTTGATTTACCTCCTCTCTACACCTTATTTGAGAAAGTAATTGTAGAAATAGCTTGAGGCCTAACATGACATTATCTTCCTTCATGTAGGATTTTGGGGTCTTTTAGCCTACGTTCCAGGCTTGGTGCTACAGAACTGGGCCGCAGTTTATCCCACAGCTGGCTTCCTTCTGCTTCACCCTTATTCCTAGAAGGCAGCCTCTGAGTCTCAGACTGAAGGTGGCTTACTCAACTTCCTGCCGGAGGCAGACCCCATCCTACACTGTGCAAGCCTAGCACTTTGTGGCTGACAAAAGGGCAATTCCGACTCCCAGCTACTCAGATTAGCAAACGCCTCCAGGGTACAGCTGGTCCTGAGTTCTTTAGTCACCTCAGCGTAAGTGAGATCTTACACTGTTAGATCTTCTCTGATCCAACACTTACACTGTTAGATCTTTGATGCTTTCGGGGAAGATTTAAAATATTTCTAGCTTTTTACTTATTTACTAGAGGCCCGATGCACAAAATTCATGCAAGAGTAGGCGTGCCTTCCCCTGGCTGCTGGCACCGGCTTCCCTCTGGCACCCGGGACCTGGGCTTCCCTTGCAGCCCTGGCTTCATCTGGAAGGTTGTCCAGAAGGATGTCCGGTCTAATTAGCATACTATGCTTTTATTATTATAGATTTTATTTTTAAAAATATTTTTATTGATTTTTAGAGAGAGAGAGGAAGGGAGAGGGACAGAAACATCCGTGTGAGAGAAAAACATTGATTGGCTGCCTCCTGAACACCCCCTACTAGGGACTGAGCCTGCAACCTGGGCATGTGCCCTGACTGGGAATCGAACTGGCAACCTTTGGGTGCACAGAACTGTGCCCACCCACTGAGCCATTCATGTCACAATTGTATTTTTATTCGTTTGCTTTTTTACACGAACATTGCACTTACCCTGGGCCAGGCACTTCTAAACACTGTACATAACAAGCCAATCCTGACAACAGGCCGATGGCATGGGTATTACTTGGTAGACAAGGAAACTGAAGTACAGAGTTTCAGTGACTCATTCAAGGTCTCACAGCCAGTCAGTGGCAGAACCAGGACTGGAACGGAAACAGCCTGCCTACAGAGTTGATGCTGTTATGTCCATGGCTGCACAGGAACTCATGACAACGTAAGTGGCTCCTGCATGAAGGAGTATGATGTGACCAGTCCAACCTGCTGGCTGTCCCAGGAGGTCACGTTTAAGTGGAGAACCGACAGATAAGGGGGCCTTAGTTAATCGTGAAATCGAGTGGCAGACTGAGGAATGGCATTGCAAAGGCCCGGAGGTGGGACATTCGAGGAATGGTGAGAAGTCCGTCGAAGAGGAGAATAACATAAGATATTGCAGGGGAGGTGGCAGGGGTGGGCTGTGTCAACCAACCCATGGTCCTTGGCGCCAATTCACCACCAACAGGAATTCCCAGTCTGGGGTGTGGTGAGGATGGAAACTTTCAGAGCAAACGGTTCGATTGTGAGACAGTATGGCTACCAGGCCTTCTGGGAGGCCAGGAGTGAGGCGGCCCCCAGGCAAGTCCCTCTCCTGCAGGATATCTGCTCTGCTCTGGTCAGTGGTCATCCCTCTCTGGTGGATGACACACTCCAGTGGTCTGGGCAAAGGCAAAAAGCAGCCCTGGGAGGGAGCTGACTTATAGAGAGAGAAGTCCCCGCCCTGGGTCCCTGATTGGTCTGTACTCACAGTTTGATTGGTCTGAAACCCACTGTCCTGGTTGGATGAAATGGAGCTGCTCTGATTGGTCAGTGAAGATGCTAATGAGGCTATATACCATGCATCGCAGATGGACCGTCTCCCTCCTATTGGTTAAAACAGGACCCAGGAGCTCCTTCATCAGGGCTGGCTCAGCAGGCAGGCAGGCAGTGCAGCCCAGGCTTCTCCCTGAAGGGCGGGTTGCGGGAGAAGCACCTGCTTATCCGTGGCTTCTAGGCTCTGCTTGTACATTTGAGCTCAGTTGGCCACCAGGAGCCCTTCTTGTTAGGGCTCTTCTTCCTTGGGGTCGGCAGTGGTGTTCAGCAGTTTGGATTTTATCCAGAGGCACCCGAGAAGCCTTTGGAGGGCCCTTAAGGAGAGGGACACGGTCAGGTGAACATGTCAATGCTGTGGCGGAGTAGAGCAGCCATGTATGCGTGGGGTCTGGCCCGTGGGTACAAGGGCGCCCATCATCACCCCAGGCCACACCCGAGAGTGAGGACTTCTTGAAAGAACGTTGTGTGGAGGTTATGTTTCCCGTTTCTTCTCTGATTCTCTTTCTACCCTTAAACCAAGAAAGGGGGTAGCCTTCAAACAACTGCTTATAGAGAGTGGGGGTGACAACCAGGGGGAGACTGACCTCTCTTTCATCGCCTCCCAACAACCTCAGGTTTGCTGAGCTGCTGGCCCTGGACGGCCCAGGTCGGATGGGGTAGGGGTCCTTTGGAGAACACAGCCTGGGCCTCCTGGAACAGGTGGGGCCCGGAGCCACTGAAGCCAGTCTCTGTTCTAGAAAATGCCACGGGCTGTGGCTGGTTGGAGCAGCTCACAAGGCTGAGCCAAGCGAGGGGGCTCAGGAGGCAACAGCTTCTGCTTCCAGAACCAGGCAGGGCACACACTGGGAAGAGGGCTGGGCTAGAGCCCCCCTAACCCCCTGCCCAGCGTCAAAGGCCTCTGAGGGCTCTGTGCCCGGTCACTCCCACTGGATAGAGGCTGAGGGGTCGGGAGGCCTTCGGAGCAGGGCTCCCAGGGGCGTCATAAAGAGACCAACGCCAGGGACGGGCAGAAAAGGGCCTTGGTAGGGGAAGGAGCCTTAGAAGACCCTGCAAAGCTTACGCTGAGAGAAATCACTACAGATCTTCCAGAGATCTGGCTGGGCGGTGGGTCGGAGGCCAGACGGTGGGTTTGAAGACCTGAGTGGGAGGAAGTCAGGTTGCATCCTGAACGTCTCCTAGTGAGTCCGGCTCCTTTAATATCCCAGGTGCAGCGAGCGGCCAGCTCAAGTCGGAGCCAGAAATGAGGCAGCCACCGCCGGCTGCCTCCCTCCCCCGCCTCGGAGTGAATTTCCAGACCTCACTTTCCTCCTTTTACTCACTTCCCTTGGGGAGGGAAGGTCTTTGGGAAGTTTCTGCTTGGGGCCCCCAGATTTCTAACTACATCTGCAATCTCATTTTCCACTAGAAACGTTCAGTTCAAGGATATTGAAATACCTTCTGAGTCTGATAAGTATTGAACCTATTGCGGAAACTGCCCGCTATTTTCCAGAGTGGCGGCTATCTCCGCCAAGAATTACAATTCTTAAACTGATGACAAAAATACCTGTAGGTATTGTGTTGGTGGCTTTATTATCCCTTCTTTTGCATTCTCACCAGTAATGAATGAGAGATCCAATTTCTCCGCATCGTCTCCAGTATTTTATTGCCACTATTTTAAATCTTAGCCGTTCTGATAGGCGTCCCCGATATTCCAATGGCCTGGGCAATAAGAATGAATGTTTAATCACTCATCAGTTGTTGGGCATTGGGCTGTTTCCGCCTTTTGGCTACCGTGAGTAGTGCCGCTATGACCATAGGAGTATGCGTGTTTGCGCACCTGTTTTTAATTCTGTTGGCGTGTGTACCCAGGAGGGGAGCTGCTGGGTCACGTGGTAATTCTATGCTTAAGTTATCGAGCAGCCGCTGCACTGTTTTCCCAGGGGCTGCACGATTTTGCATTTATCTCCATCACAATGCATGAGATCTCCACTTTCTCCATATCTTTGCTAACATCTATTATTTTCCATTTAAAAAAGTTACGACCGCCTGGCCAGTGTGGCTCAGTTGATTGAGCGTTGTCTCATGCACCAAGAGGTCACCGGTTCGATTCCAAGTTGGGGCACATGCCCAGGTTGGGGGCTCAATCACCAGTGGGGGGCATGCAGGAGGCGGCCCATCAGTGTTTCTCATTGATGTTTCTATCTCTCTCTCTGTCTCCCTTGAAAAGCAATAAGAAATATTTTTAAAAACGTTATGATTAGCCCTAGCTGGTTTGGCTCAGTGGATAGAGCGTGGCCTATGGACTGAAAGGTCCCAGGTTCCATTCTGGTCAAGGGCACATGCCCAGGTTTCAGGCTCCATCCCCAGTAGGGGGAGTGCAGGAGGCAGCTGATCAATGATTCTCTCTCATCATTGATGTTTCTCTCTCTCTCCCTCTCCCTTCCTCTCTGAAATCAATCCTATATAATAAAAGGCTAATATGCAAATCGACCAAACAGTGGAACGACTGGTCACTATGACATGCACTGACCACCAGGGGGCAGGCGCTCAATGCAGGAGCTGCCCCCTGATGGTCGGTGCGCTCCCACAGGGGGAACACTGCTCAGCCAGAAACATCACTTCATTGATGTTTCTATCTCTTTCTCCGTCTCCCTTGAAAAGCAATAAAAAATATTTTAAAAAACGTTATGATTAGCCCTAGCCGGTTTGGTTCAGTGGATAGAGCATTGGCCTATCCACTGGCCCTCTAGTAAAAATATACTGAACAACATAAACTGATGAACAAAAATAGAGCCAGAGGGGAAAAAATATATAAAAAAAGTTATGATCATAGAGTATGTGTCACGGTATCTTTGTGGTTTTGATTTGCATTTCCCTAACGATGAATGATGCTGAGCATCTATTCATGGGCTTGTTTAGTATGTATGTGTTCAGATTCTTTGTCCCTTTAAAATTTGCTTTGTTGGTCTTTTCTTGTTGAATTGTAGGTTTGTTTTTTTAAAAATATATTTTAGATATAAGTCTCTTCTCATCTACATGATTTGCTAATGCCTTCTCACATTCTGAAATAACAACAACCAGAAAACAAAAGCCATTCTCTTACATAGGTTTTGGACCCAGGAGGAAATCAATCAATGTGCTCTTTTGTGATTAAGAAGCTGTCAACCTTCCTGCCTCATGTCCCAGGGCCTAGGGGTGCCTCGGTTTCCCAGTGCCCGGCACCCCCAGGGCCATCTCCTTTCTCAGCAGGGCTGAGGACAGGTGGCGGAGGCTCCTGCGGCCCTGAGAGGCACAGAAGGACCTGGGCACAAAGGCCAGGGGAGAAGAGCCACCGGGAGCGGAGCCAGGAGCAGGATGGCTGGGACTGTGGCAACGGCCCTTATTGTGAAGTTAATCAGAAGGGAAATGGATCCAGGAAGACAGAAGCTTTACAAATGGATGCACTAACTGGCGCTGGGGACAACTGGGAAGTACTCTGTGGCATGGAGATCAATATTTGCTGCTTTCAATTGAACAGGCCAGGAAGCAAGAGTGGAATTGGGCCCAGAACATCAAGATTCTGCATGAAAAGCAAATAGAGATAAGATAGAAAATGGGGCGGTTGGAGGGGGCGGGGTGGCGGTGAGAATAAATGTATTATGAAGTTAGACAGGAAAAAGGAATGCTTCAATTAGAGAAAGATTAATAATTGAGTTGTGCCCTAACCGGATTGGCTCAATGGATAGAGTGTCGGCCTGCAGACTCAAGGGTCCCAGGTTCGATTCCGGTCAAGGGCATGTACCTTGGTTGCAGGCACATCCCCAGTAGGGGGTTTGCAGGAGGCAACTGATCGATGTTTCTCTCTATCCCTCTCCCTTCCTCTCTGCAAAAAATCAATAAAATATATTTAAAAAAAATAATTGAGTTGTATTTAAAAGCCACCATAGGAAGGGGCTAGAACAAATGGAAAGAAAGTTGAAATAAGGATGGTTACTGGTTGAAAGAGACCGGACTGGAAGAATGAAATGGCATCAAACCAGGGCTATTCTGACCTCCAGTCACGGACACAGGGCAGTGTAAATGTGCCCGAGGCATTCTGGACATCAGCTTGGCACCCCTCACGCGAGGGTCAGCCTTGGGTGTTCCCTGCAAGGCTTGCATTCTGCCTGAGCTATTCCTGGGGTCCTGGGCCTGCAGCGCCTGTGATCCCGAGTGTGGCACCCGCAAAGGGGAGGGATGTGGCCACGCGCCGGGCAGGCCGGGCTTCGGGACTGGGCCTAACGCCTCTGCTCTCAGACACGGCCAGTGGGACCCTTTGTTCACGATAGCGGGTTTTACTGGACACTTCATTGTTTGGGCAAATTCTTTTGCATATTTGTTTCTTTTCACATTTTTTGGAAAGGGGGGCACGTGACTCTATTTCTATCTCCTGACATTCTATGAAGCAGAGGTATCCCTTACGTTTAAATATTTTTCTTGCGTAGGTAATATGTGATACAAAATTTAAGAAGAAAGAAAATGTATATTGTGAAAGTTCTTTCTGGAGGCAACAACAGTTACCAGTGTTATGTATATTCTTCTAGAAATAGTATTTTGTTATATACTAGAGGCCCGGCGCACGAAATTCGTGTGTGGGTATGGTCCCTAGGCCTGGCCTGCGATCAGGGCCATCTTCCCTGGCTGCCCGCAGCTGGCCCTGCCCTCCACTGCCACCCATCCCCGTTCTCCATCGGTGACCGGTGTCTGACGGCCGGGGGAAGGGACTGAGAGATCGGTTGTTCCCACTGCTCGCTGGCCCCGCCCCTGCCGCAGGTTTGCGCTCTGTGTGAGGGGCTACCGGCGGGGTGGGGGCCTTGGCCTGGCACTCCCCACGTCCCCTGCCATCCACCCCCGGTTCCCCGTTTGCCATCAGGCGATTGGAGCCTGCCAGTCAGGGAAAGGGGCTGAGAGGTGGTCAGTGCGCCTCATTGTGACTGGTCCAGCAGTCCTTCCACTGTTAGGGTCAATTTGCATATTACCCTTTTATTATATAGGATATGTATACATATATATAATATAGTATATGTAGTCTATAACATATTTATACATAATATGTATACATATACTATATAACACACTATTTACACTATGTGCTATATATACATATATGCATTTGTACTCATATACATATGTGTATATATAGTCTATTTAGTAAGCTATTATATATAACTAGAGGCTCAGCGCATGATTACATTGTGCATGTGTAGGGTCCCCTAGGCCTAACCTGCCATCAGGGCCATGTCCGCCGCCCCACGAAGCCTCGCATGCTCCGCTGACACTGCCGGCGCCCCACGACGGTCCAGAAGTCCCGCCCGCCACGGCCACCGCGGGACCCATCAATGCACCTCCTGGTGAGTCCCGACCACAGGCATCACGACCACAGGCCTTTTATGATATAGATAGCCTATATATTTTATGTAAATATAATGTGTATAAACATATAAATATATAAATATATGCACAAAAATATACATATAATAAATACTGTATACTTTTTTTCACATAAGAAAGGCACCAAAATATGTAAAGCAAATACTAACAGAACTAAAAGGAGGAATAAACAGCAACACAGTAATAGTTGGGGATGTTACTACTCCTCTCGCAGTGTGGCTAGGCTGCCCAGACAGAGAGTCAATAGGGAAGCAGAGTATTTGGTCCACACGGTCCAGCAGATGAACCTGGCAGATAGATGCAGAACATTCCACTGAACAGCAGCAGAAGACTCCTGTTTCTCAAGCACACACACAACGCTCTCTAAGCTGGAGCATACATCAGGCCACAAAACATGTCTCGACAAATTCTAAAAGATAAACATCATATCAACCATCTTTTCTGATCATAATAGTAAGAAACTAGAAATTAGTAACAGAAGGAAAGGTGAGAATTTAACAAACACATGGAAATTAAATAGCACATCAACGAACAACCAATGGATCAAAGGAGAAATCAAAAGAAAAATAAAAAAATATCTTGAGACACATGGAAATGGAAATACTACATACCAAAACTTATGGGGTGCAGCAAAAACTGTTTTAAGAGGATAGTTTATAGAAATAAAATGTATACATTAAATAAACAACCTAACATCACACCTCAAAGAACTAGAAAAAGAAGAACAAACTAAGACCAAAGTTAGCAGAAGAAAGAAAATAATATGATTAGAGCAGATATAAATGAAATAGGGAACAAAAAAACAATAGAGAAGATGAACAAAACTAAGAGGTGGTTCCTTGAAAAGGTAAACAAAATTGACAAATCTTTAGTTAGACAGAGAAAAAAAGAGACTCTGGTAAATAAAATTATAAATAAAAGAGGAGACATTACAACTAATACCACAGATACACAAAGTCTCATAAAAGACTACAATGAATAATTATATGCCAACAACTTGGACAACTTAGAAGAAATTAATACATTTTTAGAATCAGACAACCTACCAACATTGAATAATGGAGAAATAGAAAGTGTGAACAGACTAATGATGACTAAGAAGATTGAAATGGAATAATAATTACAAAAACTTCTAACAAGAAAAGTCCAGGGCCAGATGGTTTCACTGATCTGGTTTCACTGGTGAATTATACCAAAAATTTAATGTATAATTAACAACAATCTTTCTCAGATTACCCCAAAAAAATTGAAGAGGAGGGGACACTCCCAAACTCACTTTGTGAGGCAGCATTACCGCGACACCCAGCCAGATGAGCACACCACAAGGGGAGAAAACTACAGGCAATGTCCCTGATAAATACAGTTGAAAAATTCTGAACAAAATACCAGCAAACCGAATTA
This sequence comes from Myotis lucifugus, assembly GCF_000147115.1. NCBI lineage: Eukaryota > Metazoa > Chordata > Mammalia > Chiroptera > Vespertilionidae > Myotis > Myotis lucifugus. The sequence goes on along the minus strand of NW_005871594.1, from coordinate 119,285 downwards.
AACGGCACATTAAATGGATCACACAGCATGATCAAGTGGGGTTAATCTCTGAGATGCAAGGAATGTTCAACATGCAGAAATCAATAAATGTGCTACGTCACATTCATAGTATCCTATATAATAAAAGCCCAGCAACCAAACGGCCGAACAACCAGAACAACCGGTCGACCAGTGGCTAGGACACACACTGACCACCAGGGGGCAGACGCTCAACGCAGGAGCTGCCCCTTGGTGGTCAGTGCGCTCCCACAATGAGAGTGCCGCTGGGCTGACCGGAATGAGTGGCTGCTCCTGAAGTGGGCCGATCCCCGCAGGCCACACCCCCCACCAATGCACGAATCCCGTGCACTGGGCCTCTAGGGAAATATAACAGGCATATCATCATCTCAATAGCTATAGAAGCAGCATTTGACAAAATTCAACATCCTTTCATGATAAAAGCTCTCAACAAATTGGGTACATAAGGAACGTAGCTCAACATAACAAAGGTCATCCAGGAGAAGCCCAAACTCATATGATGCTCAGAGGTGAAAAGTTAAAAGCCTGGGCTTTGGGACCCTGGGCTCTAGGTCTGGGTTTGACCCTGGTTCTGCTACTGAATGACCGAGTGACCTTGGCCAGAGTGGCAACCCCCTCGGGGCCTCACGTTCTCGTGCGTAGAATGGACCCTCACAGGGTTATTCTGAGGATGAGATGCGATGGTCTGTGAAAAGAACCTGGCCCCGGCCAGGGGTCATTACAGGTGGCTTCACTAGCTGGTGTGTCCGCTTGGGGAGGTTCTGTTGGGGCTCTGGGCTCTTTAACGAACCCTATATTCCCGAATCCTGCCAGATGGGGGCAGCCTCTGCTTTCTTATTCCCCACGCGCTGGGGAACACCTCCTCCAGCAGCGGGCTGACTTGCCACCAGAGGGCTTGTCATCTCTCCTAGAAGCATCCTTGGCCCTAACCGGTTTGGCTCAGTGGATAGAGCGTCGGCCTGTGGACTCAAGGGTCCCAGGTTCGATTCCGGTCAAGGCCATGTACCTTGGTTGCGGGCATATTCCCAGTAGGGAGTGTGCAGGAAGCAGCTGATCGATGTTTCTAACTCTCTATCCCTCTCCCTTTCTGTAAAAAATCAATAAAATATATTAAAAAAAAAAAAAGCATCCTTGGGTGGACGGACAGACAGACAAGAGTCCCCAGTATAAGGTGAACCTATCAGATTCTGATTTGCTTCTCAATCAATTGCTTCCTCATCTGATACGAGGGGTCAGAGGGCCCATCGCTTTAAGGTCCCCGTGGTGGGGACAGGCACCCCCACCCAGGCCCCCGGCTCCGCCAGACACTCCATGCGAAAGGGAAGTCAGCTGGCGGCAGCGCTGAGCAGGAAGCTGCATAGTTAAGGAGGCGCACTCAGCCCATTCATCTGCCTCCCGCTCCCTGAGCCCGTGGGTACGGAAGGTGCAGGGGGAGGATTCTTAGCGAGTCATTCACAATTTACGAAGGTGCCTGCAGGGCCAGTGTACCTAGAGCATCCTGGGTGAGGAAGGCCGGCTGCCAGGTGAGGTAGGGAGCATCATGGGCCAAGGCCCGGTCCCCGGGGGGCTGTGAGGCCAGGGGGGATTGGGAGTTTACTGTTAGTGCAAGGACAAACCACCGCATGATTCGAGCAAGGGGTGTCACTTTCCAGAGCGCAGTCCCTCTCTGAGCTCCCAGGGGTGGGGGCTCGGTACCCAGCCGGGGACCTTGATGTCGCCCTGGTGCTCACCATCCACAGGGAGCCCCACTTCTGGTCTGGATGGCGCGTCCATCCTTCCCACTGCCTCCTTTGCACCGGCTAGGAGGGGTCCTGGTGAAAAGTAGCGGCACCCCTCCCTGGCTCCCATCACCCCCTGGATAAAGTCCAGCCACTTTAGCCTGGTCGGTGGGGCCCCCATGACCCAGGCCCTGCTCACCCCCCAGCGTCGCCCCTTGCCCCTGTCATTTACTCTCACGTGCCTCCTGGTCCGGGAACCAAGGGACCCTGTTCTGTCAGACCTCTGGGCCTTTGTCCTGCTCTTCCCACGGTCTGGAATGCTTTCTCCCTCTGGCTGATCTAGTGAACTCCTAATCATGCATTGAGGCCCAGCTTAAAAGCACTTCCTCTCAGAAGCCTGCCCTGATTTCCGATGCTTGCCAAGGTGCCCGTTTCTATGGGTGTACGCTTGGCAGAACGTAACCGAACACTCAACTAAAAGCAGGCGAAGCAATGAGAAACGTATTTTATGGAGCAAGCGGCAGTCTGGAAATAGGGCAGTTCTAGAATTGGTACTTTCTCAAGAGCCCCTGAGGTTCCCTCGGCCAGGATTGGGTCATCTGCAGGTCCTAAAACAATTCCAGCTGGCCAGTGTGGCTCAGTGGTTGTGTGTCGACCTATGAACCAGGAGGTTCACATGCCTGGGTTGTGGGCTCAGTCCTCAGTGTGGAGCGTGTGGGAGGCGGCCGATCAGTGATTCTCATCACTGATGTTTCTATCTCTCTCTCCCTTTCTCTCTGAAATCAATAAAAATATATTTAAAAAAAATAAAAAATAAAACAATTCCAGGTGAGGAATATGGGATTATCTGAGGCACTCCAATCAATCAGACTCTCTTGCTGGAGTTAGTGAGGAATCGTCCGATTGAAACTGGGTTTTTCTCAGCAGGGGAGGAGGAAAGGTTATCACTGAGTGTGGAGTGGGCCTCTGAGGTGCCCCCGTGATCCCACCTGCTGGCGTTCACACCTGTGTAGTCCCCTCTCACGTACTGGTTGGTCCACGTGACCAGTACCATAGGGCAGAAGTGATGGCCTGTCTGCCTCTCCCGCCCCCAGGCTAGTGCAGTGATGGCGAACCTTTGAGCTCGGCATGTCAGCATTTTGAAAAACCCTAACTTAACTCTGGTGCCGTGTCACATATAGAAATGTTTTGATATTTGCAACCATAGTAAAACAAAGACTTATATTCTTGATATTTATTTTATATATTTAAATGCCATTTAACAAAGAAAAATCAACCAAAAAAATGAGTTCGCGTGTCACCTCTGACACGCGTGTCATAGGTTCGCCATCACTGGGCTAGTGAATGCCTCGTTTTCCACTGGCCCAGGCTCAGGTGTCTAGCGTGTGAGTAGAGTCTCCAATCTTCTCCTACGAGGCTCCTGGCTACCGGGCTCTCCTGGGACTCAGGAGCGCCTCATGTCCTCTGTGTGTCCGGGGCTGGCACGGGCCTCCGCACAAAGTGACCTCAGAGGATACGGAGGGAATCTATGGAATGAACAGGATGCTGGGTGGGTGAAACCCACTTGGCTGCCATGGCAACTGGAGCGTAGAGAACTCTGAGCAGCCTGGCCCCTCTGAGGAGCTGGGAAGTGGGGAAGTAATTTTTCTGTGAAATGATTCAGGAAGGGGAAGGCAGCTTCTGTTCTCAGCATCTTGCAAAGAGGGCACCGGAAGCACGGGGGCGGCTGGGGGAGGCCGACGAGCACCCTGGCCAGCTCGATGCACTCCCAGGCACCCAGCCCTCTCATTGCCATGGGCTCAGCTGCTCCTCCAAATCCGCCTCTTGTTTACTGAACACCTACTATGTGCCGGTCTCTTAGCTGACCGTTTTCAGCCCATCTCTGGTCTACAAGCCTCATGAGGGCAGATGCTGTGTCTGTCTTGTCGATAACATTGTGCCTGGCGCATAGTAGCCATGTGCATTTTGTGAATGAAAGAATAAATAAAATGAGAGTGAGTGACTCTGACTCCTTACATAAAAGATAAAAGGAACCCAACAGTGTGGCTCAGTGGTCGAGTATCACAGTTCCATCCCTGGTCAGGGCACAGGCCTGGGTTGTGCGCTTGAGCCCCAGTAGGGGGCGTGCAGGAGGCAGACAATCAATGATTCTCTCTCATCATTGATGTTTCTATCTCCCCCCCCCCTTCCTCTCTGAAAACAATAAAAATGTATTTTTATAAAAGATAAAAGGAGGTTAGCCATGGGAAGAATTAGGCACCAGGGGAAAAGGCAGAAGGGTGGGTAGGATGGGAGAAATATTCCAGGCACAGCATGTGCAAAGGTCCTGGGGTGAGGAAAAGCTGGTGATTGGAGCCCACACCTCTTAGGCTTCATAAAGGGCTCTTCTCTTGTCCTGTGGGGTAAGTCCTCTTGCTAACACCACTCTCAATATGAAAAGTTCTCCCATCCCCTCCAAGGGGTGCTCATGGGGAGTGTAGACTGTCGTGGTTTGGAGAACAGCCTGCCTGGTCCTGGTTCTGCCACCACGTAGCTGTGCTCACCTGGGGACTTATTTCAGTCTCCTCATCTGCCAAATGGGGATAATAGCAGAAGCCACCTCATAGGGTTTCTGTGTCATAAATGAACTTGTGGATGTAAAGCACCTAGAACACGTGAGGTGTTACCTTGTGGGGAATGGAGCTGTGCGCAGGCGAACCACGCTGGGTACTTCAGGAGGGCAGCCCTGCGGGGGGCAGCCCTGTGGGGGGCAGCCCTGCGGGGGGCAGCCCTGGGGAGGCAGCCGGGACGGGGGAGGGTGACCACGCCCTGCAGGAGGTGGGAGCGTGCAGTCAGGTCTCCCTCTCCTGCCCCCCCTTCCTCGGCACTGATCAGAAGGGACCTTTAGTGTTTGTCCTGGGGCGTGAGACCCCCAGTTCCCGAGAGCTGGAAACGGTGTGCAGAGCCCATTGTCTCCGTTTCCAGACAGTTCCAGACAAAACCAAGCGTGACTGCTTCATGCGAGTGACACAAAGCTACTATTTTAAGGCCATGAGGAGCTCCGGGTGTTGTGTGTTCTCTTGTCACAGGCTTGTCGGAGGAGCTGGGGCGGCCAAGGGGCTGGGGGAGGGGGCAGAACCCTCCACTCGCTGATTCTCACAAAGACCCCAGAAAAGCCCAAGTTGAAGAGGAAACCAGAGGAAACGGGGGGCCCCAGAGGGCCATGCTCACAGGGCAGAGGAAATGGTTAAAATCACCAAAGCCCACAGGATGCTCATCAAGGCAAGCAGGATGGGCTCGCTCCCAGGGCCCTAGAGGGGACTGTGGGCAGAACCTCCATGTCCTCAGAACTGTCCGAAATTCTAAGTGAATCTTTTCATTTGTTACTTGTGTAATTAAAACACAGAATAAAAATATTTTTAAAAAATATATATATTTCTTTACTGGTTTCAGAGAGGAAGGGAGAGGGAGAGAGAGATAGAAACCTCAGTGATGAGAGAGAATCACTGATCGGCTGCCTCCTGCACGCCCCCTACTGGGGATGGAGCCCGAAACCCGGGCATGTGCCCTTGGCCGCAATCAAACCTGGGACCCTTCAGTCTGCAGGTCCACACTCTATCCACTGAGCCAGGCTGGCTAGGGCCAGAATAAAAATGTTTTTAAAAACATTACGAAAGGTTTCTTTGACCCTGGGGTTGGATTTGTCTAAAAAACATCTCTCTTTTGGGGATCAGACCTCATAAAACCTGACCTCTCTTCTCTGGAGCTTCCTCTCCCTCCCCCCACCATGTGTTGTTGAATTTTGTAAAATACCTAAAAAAAAAAAAAAAAAAAAAGATGAAAATGCTAATGAAGACACCCACACACTCCCTTTGCCCAAAGGCCGTGAGAAGATGCTGGTTCTCATGAGGTCTCCTCTCCAGGAAATTCCCGAGCCCTGGAGGCAAGGCTGGTGGGAGCACCGCCCCCAGCGGGGATGAGAGGTAGCGCCCATGGGGGTGGGGGCGGTGGATAAATGCTCCTAAGTGGGGGTGAGTGGGGTGTGTGCCTGGGATCACCCCTGGAGTGTCTTTTCCTGGTCCTGGTGGGCTGGGCAGGGTATGGGGAGCAGGCTGGGTCCTCTCTAGTCTGATGTCGCCCCAGGCCCTGGCCTGAGAGACTTCCGGTGACTCCCCAGGGGGCAGCCCCATAAACTTTCTCCGAACTCTTGGTGTTGTCTATCTGGTGTCATAGGAAGAACGAGGAAGTGGAGCCAGACAGATCTGCTGCTTGCTGCCTCCTGAGCTGTGTAAGGAGGCCAACCACCCCTACCTCTCCAGGGGGTCGAGAGGAAGGGATGAGATAAGAGGTGTGAAGTGTCCGGCATGGTGCCCGCCCATGGCCAGTACCAGGAGCCGTGCGTGGCTCCCAGTGGGGTAACGGAGGGACCATCCCCGGGCACACGTTTGCACTCAGGGCCGCTCCAGGCTTGGTCTCCAGGCTTCCTCTAGGGAGGACTGTGGGTTCTGCCTGGCCTCAGCAGGGGGGCTGGAATTGCTTCTAGAACAGTGATGGCGAACCTATGACACGCGTGTCGGAGGTGACACGCAAACTCATTTTTTTGGTTGTTTTTTCTTTGTTAAATGGCACTTAAATATGTAAAATAAATATCAAAAATTTAAGTCTTTGTTTTACGATGGTTGTAAATATCAAAAAACTTCTGTATGTGACACGGCACCAGAGTTAAGTTAGGGTTTTTCAAAATGCTGACACGCCGAGCTCAAAAGGTTCGCCATCACTGTTCTAGAATGATCCAGGCCAGCCTGGGCACACCACTCCTGAGGCCCGGTCTGCCCACTGGCCACCCACACTCTGGGCAGACTCTTCCCAGCCCTGCCTCTGGGGCTCCGCGGGGAGGCCGTAGGCTGCCCGCCGAGATGAGCTGCAGGATAAAGACTGGGTGACTCATGGCAGAGAGGGAGGCCAAGACTGGGGATCAAAACAAGAGGGAGAAAGACTTCTTTCCCCGCAGGGATCTGAGAAGCTCCGAAAGAGACCCAGGCTTCATTCATTATTCATGGGGCCTGAAGGAACCCCGTGGAGAGCCCAACTGGGGAGCAGGGTGGAGCGATGGGGTAAGAAGTGGGAGAGGCCTCAGGCCAGGCAGCCCCTCCCCAGCCTGGGATAAGCTAAGCTAAGGCTCTGAGGTGACTAGTGCCACCCATTCCAGAGGATTCGCATGGGGAGGGGCAAGCAGTGGCAGGTCCACTGGGCAGCAGGCCTTTCCAGAACCGTTGTGTTGTGGCCATCCCCCCCCACCCCCCGCGCGGGTATGATGGACAGGTTAGCCCCATTGTATGGATGAGAAGACTGAGGGGCAGAGAGAAGGGACTTGCCCAAGGTCACACTGCTATGAAACAGCCAAACCAGGAAAGAATGAATGAAAGGAAATCAAATATGAAAGGGGATCAATATTTGTTGAGCATCTACTATACTAGGTGCTTATTATTTGAGTGGTGACATGTAATAAACAATCAATAAAGAAATGTGTGAAATAATTTTGCGTAAGGATATGTGCTATGAAGTAAAACAAATGGGGCTGAGGGAATAGAGAATGAGAGACAGGATGGTGTGCAGGGACCGGCTACCTTTTTAGACGGAGAGACCTGGAAGGCCTGAGGAGGTGACATTTGAGTTGAACCTTGTAAGGTTCCAGAAAAGCATTCCTACTGGGGAGAACAGCACTTGCAAAGGCCCTGGGGCTGGCGGGTACTTGATGTGTTCAAAGCATTGCAAGAAGGCTAGTGTTGTGTAGGGAGGGCAGGGTGGTAGGAGACAGGGTCAGAGGGGGAGACGGGGCCAGAACGTGGGGTACCTTGAAAGCCATGGCAAGGACAGATATTTATGGACGAATACTATGGAATTCTACTGCCCACAACGTGCCGTCCTCCCTAGCACCATGAAGGAAGCAGGAAGGCTCAGCCTGCAGAAGAACATCCGGCGTTCACAAGTCTGTCTTCCCCTCCATAAGAGCCTCTGCCACCATCCTCCACCTCGCACCTACCATTTCCTCGGCGTGGCTGCCGGGACCGGGCCTGGGGGGTAAGCACATTATCTACTTGAAGGTGTGTTTCGCGGCAACTCTGGGAAGAGGCGCCCCTATGTTACAGATGGAAAACTGAGGCTCAACAGGGCGGACTTCCTCAGCCACACAGCTGGAAGTGGAGCCGATCTGAGCCCCGATAGGAGAGATGATGCTTTTAACTCAGGCAGGTCTTTGAGGACCCTGACCCGGCTGCTTCTGGCCCCCTACCCCCACCCCTACCCAGACCGTGGGCTCCACACCCCCTCCCTGCTCAGGCACAGCATCGATGCTCCAATCTCCAGCTCCCCCTTCTCAGACTTCTGCAGAGACCTCCACACCCCATTAGCCATTCGCATTATCAGCTCTGATAGGGAACCACCAGGCCTGCCGCCCAGGGAGTTTCTGGTGAGAAAGTCCGTCGGAGCGCCTTCCTGACCCACCACTACGTGAGCAGCTGTGAGGATGGAACCCGGGGCCCCTTAGAGCGAGAGCCAGGCTGCAGCCATTTAGAAGTAGGTGTCAAAAGTCTTCAAATGCTCTCTTATCCTTTGGGCCACCCAGGAATCCCGCCTCTTGGGGCTTCGCCAGGAGAAATCTCAGGTGTGTGTGAAGACGGATGTACACGCAGTGGGGACAATGCTATGGCCACACGCCCCTTGTGACCACTGCCCATTCCACATACAGACTGTCCAGGTGTTAGAGTTTGAAAGTCACCTCTACATATAACGATGCTCATTGCATCCCTAATGTCCATAGGGAGAAACCGGAAACGACCTAAGTGTCCAATACGAGGGGATTGGCTAAATGAGTGGTATGTGCATAATTTTAAATGCACAGCAACGGAAAATGACGCTCCTGAAGAATGTATAAGGTTATGGGAAAACCATTATAACCTACTAGAGGTCCAGTGCACTCGGGGCGGGGGGGGGGGGTGTTCCCTCAGCCCACCTGCGCCCTCTAGCAGTCCAGGAGCCCTCGGGGGATGTCCGACTGATGGCTTAGGCCTGCTCCACTTGGCCTAAGCTGTCAGTTGGACATCCTTAGCGCTGCCACAGAGGTGGGAGAGGCTCCCGCCACCCGCTGTGCTCACCAGCCATAAGCCCAGCTCAGGGCTTCTGGCTGAGTGGTGCTCCCCCTGTGGGAGCACACTGACCACCAGGGGGCAGCTCCTGTGTTGAGTGTCTGCCCCCTGGTGGTCAGTGCACGTCATAGCGACTGGTCATTTCACCGTTTGGTCAATTTGCATATTAGCCTTTTATCATATAGGATTATTAAATGGAAAAGGGTTATAAAACAGCATGTTCCCAATCTTGAAGAAACCATGTCTATTTTTCTGATCTGACAACCCGGCACACTGAGCTGACACCTCCTTCCTCAGCACAACCAATGGAAACATCTAGAAGTGCTGGATAATGCACAGCAGAAGTATTAAAAACACGGTGCTCAACTTAAATACAGGGAAATCCCCTTTGGGACCTGAGACGTGGCTTGACACGCGTGTGGTGAGTGGGGGTGGGGAGGGGGAGGGGGACTGAGAGGCCTTGACAAAGTAGGGACCTCCGCGAGGCGTTTCCTTTGCAGTAGTCGCTCATATTGTTCCTCAGATCTTTCCAGAGCATCTACATGTCTGTGCAGAGAGTGGCTGCTCCATCCGCCTGGGCCCCTGAATGAGGACACGTGCAGCAGAATTCCCCACTGTTCCCTGACAGACGTGGAGAGGAAGTAAGAAATAAAGCCGTGAGGCCACTGAGAGTTTGGGCTTGTTTATTGCCCCAATATAACCTCGGCCTATCCTGAGCCACAGCCCTCCATGGGGGGAGGGGGGCTTGGGAAACCTCACTCCAAATATGGTCTCAACTCCGGGCTCCGGGTAAAAATAAGAAACATTCCTGAGAAAGTGACATCGCAGGCCTGTACCCTGTGAGTGAGTGAAGACTGAACTTACACTGTCCAACGGATACAGGAAGCCCGGACCGAGACAACACTGTGAAAATCGGTCTCGAGAAAACTCAGCCACTCCAGAAAGAGCAAATGGAAAACTGGTTTCTGAAGACATTTCTCCAGCCCAGGGCGCATGCGACTCCCCTAGAAACCACAGCCCTGGGAACCCATGAGCTTCCAATAAAAAACTACAAATTGCACAAGGAAAACGGTCAACCATAGGGGAGAGTCAGCCAAGAGAGCAAACGAGGAAGACGTGTGTCACACGCTGTAGGACAGTAGGGACAGTGGTCGGCA
>NW_005871594.1:104084-109168 GCF_000147115.1 Myotis lucifugus | reverse complement strand
ATGCGGCTCTTTGGCCCCTTGAGTGTGGCTCTTCCACAAAATACCACGTGCGGGCGCACATGTACAGTGCGATTGAAACTTCGTGGCCCATGCGCAGAAGTCGGTATTTTGTGGAAGAGCCGCATGTGGCTCTCGAGCCGCAGTTTGCCGACCATGGCTCTAGGACCATCGGAGAGAGACTCACGTACATGTTGTTGTTGTTTTCCAAAGAAGTTTGAAAAACGTAGCCTTAAATTATTGTATGTAATGAAATTAAGAGCATGATGCTAAAGACACTGTAAACTCCTTTGGTCAACTATTGGCCTAAAAATACCAATGCTCTCACCTTGCGATTTATACATACGATTTACAGATCTATGACTTCCTGACATTTCTACTTAAGGTTTCAGATTTGTACTATTCCTAATATGTCGTTTTTGTCATATCCATTAAAGAGATAGTCATATCTCTCGATGTTGGTGACTTTTATTTCCTTCTTTACGTTTTTTTCTGTTGTTCAAAATTTCCATTATGACTAAAAAGCCTTGTAAATGGTACCAAATGGGGTGTGCATCTTCGGGAAGAGGAAAGAGAAGGACATGCACTGTAGGGGCACCGGCAGGAGCAAGGGTTGGAGGGGAGAACACCCCAGCTACTCCTCCCAGGCTGGGGATGCTAATCCTTCAGCCCTGCCCTGTGCTGGGCTCTGTACAAAGTTCTGGGGCCACAGAGGCAAGGCAAGGGACACAGTTCCTGGCCGCATAGAGAGAGCCCAGGGGTGGGACTGGAGCTCAGACAATCTGAGAGGTGCTCTGAGGGGGCTTCTCTGAAGTCAGGGAAGGCTTCCTGGAGGAGGCAATTCTAAACTGACAGCTGGGCATGAAGGTGGTCACTGGGCCTGGAGGTGAGGAAGAGCACTCTGAGCGGGGGGTGGGGGGGTGGGGGGTGCCGGGAAGGAGGGTGGCGTGCTGGAAACTAGCGCAGACTGGAAAAGTGCGGGCGAGGGTGGCCAGAGGGAGAGCGGCTGCCTTGAGGGCCCGCCAGGAAGCACGTTCTGTTGTTAGGATCCCAACAAGCCAATGAAGTGGAGGCTCTTGCCCTCCCGGGCCGGTCCTCAGGGAGGCTGCGTGCGCTGCTCAGGGGCATTCGGCTGAGGGAGGATTCCTTCCAATTCAGGGGCGTGTGGCAGAGGAGACCCCTGGGGGCCAGGAGGATGTTGGAGATGAGGTGGCCCTGCTCATCTGGGGAATAGGGAGCCACAGACGTCTCAGAGCACAGCAGCTTCCTGGTCCTCACAGCAGCCATTTCCTGGTGTCAGAAGGCTGATGACGGTTGCCAGGGACGACAGGACGCGGCCTGCTACACCGCATGCCACGTTCCGTCACGGCAGCAGTAACCTCAGCCCTCCCGCCGCAGTCAGCGGCGCTGGGGAGGGATGGAGTGTAATTGGAGGTTGCTGCTGCGGCCGCTGTGCCCTGGGAGATGTCTGTTCCGGGCAGTGGGGCCAGGGCAGAGCTCAGGGTTCAAGCACCCACTGGGCACCAGCTCAGGGCAGTGGGGCGGGGACAGAGCTCAGGGTTCGAGCTCCTGCTGGGCACCAGCCAGGATGTCGCTCTGTGCTCAAAAGGAGGCGGCAGGATGCCCAGAGCGCCCCTGAGCTGGCCTTAGATACCCCAACCTGAGGTCAGGAAGGGGCGAGTGTGCGTGAGGCCGGCCAGCGAAAGTGGGTCTTTAACCCTCAGTTGCAGGAGTCACTGTGCAAACACCTTCCGTTTACGGCGAGCGTGCCTGGTTTTCTTCTGAAGGCAGAGCTGGGAAATTAGTTTCAATATATTTCCAGTAAATGTATTTGAATATTAAATCGGGATCCCTTTAAAGAAAAAAACCCACGAGTGAACAGCGCAGAGGAGATGTGGGGGTGCTGAATCCTGGCCTGTGACCGGGGGAATGGTCAGGAGGTCTGGGAAGCGTACCTCCTGACAGCGCTGGAGTGGGGACTGCCACCCCCATTTCACAGCCAGGAAATCCGAGTACGGGAAATAAACTTTCCCTTTGCTGCTGCCCCCCCCCCCCCCCCCCCCCCCCCCCCCCGCTCCCCAGCAAGGGCCAAGCCAGTTCTGGAAGCTGGGCGTCCCCTGACACCTGACCCGACCCTCCCCCCAACCCCCAGGTTGGCCTTGTCTGGGCTGCGAGGAAGCCTTCCCGCCTCTCGGCCGCTCTAGGGCAGTTCAGAGCCCTCCTGACCACGACCTCTCAGCCAGGCCCGGCTCCACCGTTCGCTAACCTTGGCCTTGGACAACTCTCTACCTCTCTCGGCGCCTGCTTACTCATCTGTAAGATGGGGACCGTGCGTGCACCTCAGAAGAATGTTAAGAGGATTTCATGAGGTGACGTCTGTTAATTTCCCGACTTAACAGCGAGACAGGAGAACGGATAAAGACACCGTGGTCCGTCCAGACACAGGACCCAAGTGCACAGGGAGCTGCGTGCCCAGCCCACGCAGGAGGAGAGACGCGGAGCAGGACGTGGATCGAGGTCGGTCAGGTTCCCAAACCGCCGGGTTGGAAGAAGCCGAGAGGGTCTGCGTGGGTTAAAAAAGGCACCTGAATGGCGAGTCCACGGGGAGCACGTGGACTCTGCCAAGATCCCCAGGAGAGCGGAGGGCGCTTTCCTGTGGGAAAGTGTCAGGCGTTTCCACTTATAGCCTGAAAACTAGGCCCCGAGGTCCGGAGTGCAGATGATGTCATCCACCCTCCGTGGCCTTTGGGGTTAGGGAGCCTCTGGGGAAGGCGGGCAGGAGGAAGGGCTGGAGGGCGGGGAGGCTGCAAAGAGATAAAAACGCGATTCCGAGTTCTCAGGGGCGCCCGGACGGTGGCCGAGGGTGCACAGGAAGGCGGATGCTGGGGTGACAGAAGGAAGGGGTGGCCCCTGAGTGCGTCGGTGGCTATTCTGCAAAGCCGAGGAGCGGCGATAGAGTGCTTTAAAAAATTGTAATTAGGATTAAATGAGAAAATATAGGGTGTCCCCAAAAATGTATACACACTTTGAATAATTATTAACTCCAATGGGTTAAATCTGAAAAGAAATAGCAATGGAGCGATCAGAAAAAAGTGTGCATGTATTTTTTGGGGACACCCTGTATATGTAAAATGCAAAGCACACAGTAGGTGCTCAAAAGTGGTAGCTGGTTGTCTTTTCACCATGAGCTTTGGGCTGTTCCCCGGAAAGGGGGAGATGGCCGGAAGAGGGGGAGCACCCACTGTGTAGGCCTTTGCTCTCCAGGATTTAATAATCCGCCCGAGGAACCGGGGCCACCGCCATGGATGATGCCGTGTCACCGTTCACGCGTCCCCCGGGGAAAGGGAGCCCTCACTCATTGTGGGTGGGGATGCGAAACGGTACAGCCACTTTGCAGGACAGTTTCTTACAAAACAAAACATACTCTTAGCGCACGATCCAGCCATCATGCTCCTCAGAATTTATCCAAGTGAATTGCAAACTATGTCCACACAGAAACCTGAACGTGGATGTTGGTGGCAGCTTTATCTATAATTGCCAAAGCTTGGAAGCACCGAGCTGTCCTGCCGGAGGTGAATGGATAAGGACACCGTGGCACATCCGGGCCCTGGAATGTTATTCAGCGCCGAAGAGAAACGAGCTATCAAGCCCGGAAAAGCCGTGCAGGAAACCTCAGTGCACATGGCTGAGTGACGGGGCTAGCCTGAGCAGTGCACACACTGGAAGATTCCAACTGCATGGCACCCTGGGAAAGGCAGACGCGCGGAGACGGTGAAGAGATCAGCGCTGCCAGGGCTGGGTATGGGGTTGGGGAGAGCACATGGGTGGAGCACAGAGGGTTTCTGGGGGAGTGGGGGTATTATGTATGATGCTGTAATGATGGATGGATGTCATACATTAGTATTTGTCCAAGCCCCTAGGATATACACACCCACAGTGAACCCTAAGGTAAACTCCAGGCTTTTGGTGATAATAATGTGTCACTGTAGGTTCGTCCTTGGCGAGGAATGTATCATTCTGGTGATATTGATAATGGGGGAGGCTGTGCATGTGTGGGGTAGGGGGTACATGGGAAATCTCTGTACCTCCCTCTCAATTTTGTTGTAAACCTAAAACTGCTCTAAAAAAAAATAAAGTATTTAGCCCTGGCTGGTGTGGCTTAGTGGTTGGAGTGTCGGCTCACCCACCAAAGGGTCTCAGGTTTGATGCCCAGTCAAGGACATGTACCTGGGTTGCAGGTTCGATATCCAGCCCCTGTCGGGGCACGTGCAGGAGATAACCAATGGGTGTCTCTCTCTCATCAATGTCTCTCTCTCTCTCTCTCCCTCCTTTTCCCTACCACTTTTTCTAAAAGTCGATGGAAAAAATATCCACAGTTGAGAATTAAAAACAATAAATAAAGTATTTAAAAAAAAGATTCAAAGGCAAGGAAAGCAGGGTCACTGGGCGGCAAGAGGAGGGCTTTCTGGGATGGGAACAAACGTTCACTGGGCTGCACCAGGCATGCTCACACGGGTTCCTCCTGCAACCCTCCTACCAACCCAGGGAGGGACGGCGACTGCTTCCACTTTACAGGAGAGAAAATGGAGGCTCAGAGGTCTCTCCACGAACACACAGCTGGACCCGTGTCTGACCCATGTCTCCCTAATTGCAAAGCTCCTGTCTCCCCTACGCGACCACGCCTGGCCAGGACCTAAGGACCTGTTTGGTTGACTAAGTGAAACGAGGTAAGTGGTGGGGTGGGGGTGGGCCAGGACGGTAGCAGCAGCACAAGAGTGACCCCTTTACACGTGACAACCAGCCCTTGGTGGTCATGTGACTCGTTCCCACCAACGCAGTGTGATGCTCGCACTCCCAGGGTTAGGCGCTAAGTAGTGGCAAAGCCATCCTCTCCTTTTTTTTTTCTTTAAATATATTTTATTGATTTTTTACAGAGAGGAAGGGAGAGGGATAGAGAGTTAGAAACATCGATCAGCCGCCTCCTGCACGCCTCCTACTGGGGATGTGCCCGCAACCAAGGTACATGCCCTTGACCGGAATCGACACCTGGGACCCTTCAGTCCGCAGGCCGATGCCCTATCCACTGA